>NW_026596095.1:26024654-26057970 GCF_907164565.1 Psammomys obesus
CACACACACACACACACACACACACACACACACACACACACACACACCAGAGCCATTTGTTATTTAGGCTGGTTGTGAACATCTGTCTTTTTCCTCTGTAGTGTTTATCCACTTGCAGCTGAAGGAAGTAGAAAGGCCAAATGGGAGTTTGACAGTTATTCAGCTGGAAGATGTCAACAAATCAGAAAATATTTTAGCTAGAAAATTGCTCAGAAATAGATGTTAGAAAGAAAAACTAGAAAATAAAGGTTAGAGAAAGCATGAAATGATTTGGACATCAGGGAAAAACTGACAGGTATACCTCTCTACTTGCATTCCTTGTGAAAATGCCCCAGTGCTAACAACCCAGGTTAGACTCTCACTGTAGAGACAGGCTGAGGAGGGCATCTTGGTCAGGAAAGCAATAGTTAAGAACAGTGAGGGGAACCTACAACAACTGTGATTCTCAGCCTGGGGGTCCCCGCCCTGTTGGCAAATCTCTGTCTCCAAAAATATTTACATCATGATTCGTAACAACAGCAAAATTACAATTCTAAAGGAGCAATAAAATACTGTTATGGTTGAGGGTCAACAGAACATGAGGAGCTATACTAAAAGGTATCAGTGTTAGGAATGTTGAGGACCACTGAACTGCAAGGTTTTTTATAAACTACAGGGGAGCTAGATGTTGCAGCACATGCCTTTAATTCCAGCATCTGGGAGACAGAGGTAGGTGAATCTCTGTGATCTTAGGGCAACAGAGTTTACGTAGTGAGTTCCAAGCCAGATAGGCCTACACGGTGAGACCCTGTCTCAATAAAAACAAAACAACAGACAACTACAAAGCCCCACAAACCACCTCAAAAACAAAACAAAACAAAAAAAACACCTTCTCCAAATTCCAAACTACAGATGGTCTGTCTCATCTAGTTCTAAAATAATAGTCTCATATTCTCTGGCCTAGGCTGTATTAAAAATGGGCCTCAGATGTGCACCTGTCTCTGTCTTGCCAGCTGTGGAATTATGAGCTAGAGTCAACCTGCCTGGCTTTTTTTTTTTTAATTTTATTTTTTTCTTATCAGTTACAGTTTATTAACTCTGTATCCCAGCCGTGTCCCGATCCCTCATTCCCTCCCAGTCCCTTCTTCCCTCCCTCATCTCCACCGTGCCCCTTGCCAAGTCCACTAATAGGGGGGACCTCCTCCCCATTCATCTGATCCTGTTTTATCAGGTATCTTCAGGACTGGCTGCAAAGCTCTCCTCTGTGGCCTAACAGGACTGCTCCTCCCTTCGGGGGTGGGGAGGCCAAAGAGCCAGTCATTGAGTTCCTGTTAGAAATAGTCCTTGTTCCCCTCACTATGGGAAACCAATTGGTTACTGAGCTACCACAGGCTACATCTGAGCAGAGGTTCTAGGTTACATTCATACATGGTCCTTGGTTGCATGTCAGTCTCAGAAAAGACTCTGTGCCCAGATATATTTGGTCCTTGTGGAGCTCCTATCCTTTCCTCATCAGACTAACTCCCCTTCTTTCTTCTGATTCCCTGTACTCTGCCAAAGGTTTGGTCATGAGTCTTTGCTTTGAAAACACTGCTAGTTAGAGTTTTTCAAATGCACTTAGTAGACTCCTGTCATATGTTCAATGCGCATCCCATCTGTCTTTCTAAACGAGGATTGATTATCTTACCCCATGTCCGCTCTCTTGATTATCTTTTTTAGGTGCATAGATTTCATTATGTTTATCATATCTTATAGGTCTATATAAGTGAGAATATACCGTGTTTGTCTTTCTCCTTCTGGGATATATCACTCAGGATGATCTTTTCTAGATCCCACCATTTGCCTGCAAATTTCATGATTTCCTCTTTTTTGATTGCTGAGTAGTATTCCATTGTGTAAAAATACCACAATTTCTGTACCCATTCCTCCGTTGATGGACATCTGGGTTGTTTCCAGGTTCTGGCTATTACAAATAATGCTGCTATAAACATGGTTGAGCAAATATCCCTTTTGTGTACTTGAGCAAACTTTGGGTATATACCTAGCAGTGGTATAGCTGGGTCTTGAGGAAGCACTATTCCTAATTGTCTTAGAAAGCGCCAGATAGATTTCCAGAGTGGTTGTATCAGTTTACATTCCCACCAGCAGTGGAGGAGGGTTCCCCTTTCTCCACAACCTCTCCAGCATGTGTTGTCCCTTGAGTTTTTCATCTTGGTCATTCTGATGGGTGTAAGGTGATATCTCAGGGTCGTTTTGATTTGCATTTCCCTGATGGCTAATGAGGATGAGCATTTCTTTAAGTGTTTTTCTGCCATTCAATATTCCTCTGTCGAGAATTCTCTGTTTAGCTCTGTTCCCCATTTTTTAAGTGGATTACTTGGTTTGCTGCTTTTCAGCTTCTTTAGTTCTTTGTATATACTCGATATTAGTCCTCTGTCAGATAAAGGGTTAGTGAAGATTCTTTCCCAATCTGTAGGCAGGCGTTTTGTTTTGATGACAGTGTCCTTTGCTTTACAGAAGCTTTTCATTTTCATGAGGTCCCATTTATTGATTGTTGCTCTTAGAGCCTGTGCTGTTGGTGTTCTGTTCAGGAAGTTGTCTCCTGTGCCAATGAGTTCTAGGCTGTTCCCCACTTTTTCTTCTAACAGATTTAGAGTACCTGGTTTTATGTTGAGGTCTTTGATCCACTTGGACTTTAGTTTTGTGCAGGGTGATAAATATGGATCTATTTTCATTTTTCTGCATGTGGACATCCAGTTGGACCAGCACCATTTGTTGAAGATGCTGTCTTTTTTCCATTGAATGGTTTTGGCTTCTTTGTCAAAAAATCGAGTATTCATAGGTGTGTGGGTTTATTTCTGGGTCTTCTATGTGGTTCCATTGATCCTCCTTTCTGTTTTTATGCCAATACCATGCAGTTTTTATTACTATTGCTCTGTAGTACAACTTGAGATCGGGGATGGAGATACCTCCAGATGATCTGTTGTTGTACAGGATCGTTTTGGAGATTCTGGGTTTTTTGTTTCTCCATATGAAGCTGAGAATCTTTTTTTCAAGGTCTGTAAAGAATTGAGTTGGTATTTTGATGGGAATTGCATTGAATCTGTAGATTGCTTTTGGCAGAATGGCCATTTTCACAATGTTAATCCTACCAATACATGAGCACGGGAGATCTTTCCATCTTCTGAGATCTTCTTCAATTTCTTTCTTCAGAGACTTGAAGTTTTTCTCAAACAGGTCTTTCACTTGCTTGGTTAGTGTCACCCCAAGGTACTTTATGTTATTAGTGGCTATTGTGAATGGTGTTGTTTCTCTAATTTCTTTCTCGGCCCTTTTGTATTTGGTATACAGGCGGGCTTCTGATTTTTTTGAGTTGATTTTGTATCCTGCCACTTTGCTGAAGGTGTTTATCAGCTGGAGGAGTTCTCTGATTGAATTTTTGGGGTCGCTCATATATACTATCATATCATCTGCGAATAGTGACACTTTGACCTCTTCCTTTCCGATTTGTATCCCCTTGATCTCCTTCAGTTTTCTTATTGCTCTGGCTAGGACTTCAAGTACTATGTTGAAGAGGTAGGGAGAGAGTGGGCAGCCTTGTCTTGTCCCTGATTTCAGTGGGGTTGATTTAAGTTTCTCTCCATTGAGTTTGATGTTGGCTATAGGCTTGCTGTATATTGCCTTTACTAGGTTTAGATATGTGCCTTGTATTCCTGATCTCTCCAAGACTTTAAACATGAATGGGTGTTGGATTTTGTCAAATGCTTTTTCAGCATCTAAGGAGATGATCATGTGGTTTTTCTCCTTCAGTTTGTTTATGTGGTGGATTACATTGATGGATTTCCATATGTTGAACCACCCTTGCATGCCTGGGATGAAGCCTACTTGGTCATGGTGGATGATATCTTTGATGTGTTCTTGGATTCGGTTTGCAAGTATTTTATTGAGTATTTTTGCGTCAATGTTCATAAGAGAGATAGGTCTGAAGTTCTCTTTCTTTTGGGTCTTTTTGTGGTTTAAGTATCAGGGTGACTGTTGCTTCATAGAATGAGTTTGGTAATGAACCTTCTGTTTCTTTTTTGTGGAATAGTTTGAGGAGAATTGGTGTGATCACTTCTTTGAAGGTCTGGTAGAATTCCGCGCTGAAACCATCTGGCCCAGGGCTTTTTTTGGAGGGGAGACTGTGAATGACTGCTTCAATTTCCTTGGGGGATATAGGGCTGTTCAGTCTTTCTACCTGATCTTGACTTAATGTTGGAAGATGGAATCTATCAAGAAAATTGTCCATTTCATTTAGATTTTCAAATTTTGTGGCATATAGGCTTTTGTAGTATGACCTAATAATTGTTTGAATTTCCTCTGTGTCTGTAGTTATGTCACCCTTTTCATCTCTGATTTTGTTGATTTGGATAGATTCTCTCTGCTTTTTAGTTAGTTTGGCTAAGGGTTTGTCTATCTTGTTGATTTTCTCAAAGAACCAGCTTTTTGTTTCATTGATTCTTTGAATAGTTTTATTTGTTTCTAATTGATTGATTTCTGCCCTTAGTTTGATTATTTCCAGCCGTCTGCTCCTCTTGGGTGTATCTGCTTCTTTTTTTTCTAGGGTTTTCAGTTGGGCCATTAAGTTGTTTGTATGTGATGTTACCAATTTCTTCTTGCAGGCACTTAGTGCTATAAATTTTCCCCTGAGCAGTGCTTTCAATGTGTCCCATAAATTTGGGTATGTTGTGCCTTCAATTTCATTGAATTCTAGGAAGTCTTTAATTTCTTTCTTTATTTCTTCCTTAACCCAGCTGTCGTTGAGTAACAAGTTGTTCAGTTTCCATGTGCGTGTAGGCTGTTTGTTATTTCTGTTGTTGTTGAGGTCCAGCTTAAGTCCATGGTGGTCAGATAGAATACAAGGGATTATTTCAATCTTTTTGTATCTGTTGAGGCTTGCTTTATGACCAACTATATGGTCTATTTTGTAGAAGGTTCCATGTGGTGCTGAAAAGAAGGTATACTCTTTTGAGTTTGGATGAAAAGATCTGTAGACGTCTATTAGGTCCATTTGATTTAGGGTCTCTGTAAGTGTTTTTATTTCCCTATTTGTTTTCTGTTAGTTGATCTGTCCCTTGGTGAGAGTGGAGTGTTGAAGTCTCCCACTATTAGGGTTTTAGGATCAATGTGTGATTTAAGCTTTAATATTGTTTCATTTACGAATGTAGGTGCTCTTGTATTTGGGGCATAGATATTCAAAATTGTGATGTCCTCTTGGTGGATTTTTCCTTTGATGAGAATATAGTGGCCGTCCTTATCTTTTTTGATTAACTTGGGTTGAAAGTCTATTTTATTAGATATTAGGATGGTAACGCCTGCTTGTTTTTTGGAACCATTTGCTTGAAAGACATTTTTTCAGCCCTTTACTCTGAAGCAGTGTTTATCTTTGTTGCATAGGTGTGTTTCTTGGATGCAACAGAATGATGGATCCTGTTTCCGCAACCATTCTGTTAGTCTGTGTCTTTTAATTGGGGAGTTGAGTTTGTTGATGTTGATAGAAACTAGTGACCAACAATTGTTACTTAGTTTAGATGTGGGGTTGGTGGTGTCACTGAGTTTCATTGCTTGTCTTCTTTTGGTTTTTTTGTTGTGTAGTTATCTAATTCCTCTGTTTCCTTCGATGTAGTAGTTTTCTTTGGTTTGGAGTTTCCCTTCTAGTAACTTCTGTAGAGCTGGGTTACTATGTAGATATTTTTTAAATTTGTTTTTGTCTTCGAATATCTTGGAATATCTCTGTCTATGTTGATTGAAAGTTTTGCTGGGTATAGTAGTCTGGGTTGGAATCTGTGGTCCCTTAAGGACTGTATGATTTCTGTCCAGGCCCTTCTGGCTTTCATAGTTTCTGTTGAGAAATCTGGTGTGATTCTGATAGGTCTACCTTGATATGTTACTTGGCCTTTTTCCCTTGCTGCTTTTAGAATTTTTTCTTTGTTCTCTAGGTTCAGTGTTTTGACTATGATGTGACGTGAAGAATTTCTTTTCTGGCCTAGTCTACTTGGTGTTCTGTAAGCCTCTTGTATGTTTATGGCCATCTCCTTCTTTAAGTTGGGAAAGTTTTCTTCTATAATTTTCTTGAAAATATTTTCCGGACCTTTGAGCCTGATGTCTTCTTTTTCTTCTACTCCTATTATTCTTAGGTTTTGTCTTTTCATGGTGTCCTTGATTTCTTGGATGTTTTGTGTTTGGAACTTTTCTGATTTTATTTTTTCTTTGAGAGACGTGTCAATTTCCGCATTGTATCTTCGGCTCCTGAGATTCTTTCTTCCATCTCTTGTATTCTGTTGGTGATGCTTACCTTTGTAGTTCCTGGTCTTTTCTCTATGTTCTCCAGCTCCTGTTTTTTCTCTGTTTGTGTTTTCTTTATTGATTCTAATTCTGTTTTCATGTCTTGCACCATTTCCTTCATTTGTTTGAATGTGGACTCCTGCTTTTCAATGATAGCTTCTATTTTTTTGTCTGTTTCCTCTCTATGTATCACTAATTGTGCCTCTACTTCTTTGGGTATAATTGCCTGTATTTCTATGAGAGCTTTGTTTATTTCTTCTTTATTTGCCTTCATTTGTGTGGACATTTTTTTGAGAGCTTTGTGCATTTCTTCTCTGTTTGCCTCAATTTTCGTGGTCATTTCTCTGAGAGCACGATTTGTTTCCTCTTGGTTGGTCTCGATTTCTTTGGTTATTTCTCTGAGGGCTTTGTTCATTTCATCTCTATGGGCCTTTAATAGCTGGAGAAACATAGTTTTGAGGTCGTTTTCTTGTATATCTAGTGAATTGAAGTGTCCATTGTTTTGTGGGGTTGTTGGTGAGGTCATTATGTCCTGATTTTTGTTGGGAGTGTTCTTACATCTGCCTCTAGCCATCTGGTTATTTATAATCCTCACTGTTTGTTCCTCGAGATTGTAGTTTGGGCTATGATCTTCTCTTTCTGTTTTCTGGACTGTTTTTTCAGGAAGATGAGAGAGGTTCACTGCTTTGGGAGTGTGCACTGTGTTTTCAGTTTTGCCTAAGTAAGGAATGTGACGCTGGTGCTATTCGTGTGTGCTATTAGCGGGCGCAGTGTGCATGCGCAGATTCTCTGACTATTGCAGTGGCCTGCAAGCCACTATTACGCAGTTCTGACTGAGATCCAGGGATTGTTTGCCTGGATTACACTGGTGGACCCGCAAGGCAGAGGCTTCAATGTTGGGGTAGCTATCCCAAGAATCCCTATGATGCCCACACTAGGGGTGTGGGTGGCAGGGATCTCGTCTGGTTGCTTCTGTGGAGAGGCCCTGGGTCTGGGGCAATCTCTCCCTAGAAGGCTCATTCACTCTCTTGCAGGACCAGTTGGAATGCACAGCGGTTCCCCTTGCTCACTACTCTCTGTTTTGGTCCTGCTGCGGAAGTGCACGGGTAGGCTAACAGTCAGCTCTGTGACACTGTGGCCGCAGGACTCGGTGTCCACCTTTCCTGTGTGCTGCCTCTTTGTCCTTTCCCTCTGCCAGGAGGGGTTATGTTGACTGGTCCCTGGGTGGCGCAGGAAAGAGTTAGGATGAGTGTACTCAATCGCAGATCCCAGGCCCAGATCTCTCTGCCAGAAGCAGCCTAGCGGTAGAATTTATGTTTGATGATCCCAAGAGAGTACTGGGTAGGGTGTCCTCAGATCCAGAGCTTGGGTTTCTCTGCTAGGGGCCGCTGGGTGAGCTGGATAGAGGGTGCTGTGTCCTTGGCAGGCTGCCTCTCTGTCCTTCCCCTCTGACCTTCTCCTCTGCTAGGGCCAGCTTATGGAGGTGCTCTCAGGGGAGTGCCAGCAGGGGTTGGGGCTTCTCGGTCGGATCCTGAGCCCTGAGCCGGCATTTCTCTGCCAGGGGTCGGGAAGGGGGGCGCCGGTGATAGAACTTGATGCTAGACCTTATTGCGCTGGACCCAGGATAATCTCAGGACGTGTAGAATGACCACAGTCCCAAATCCCGAGCTGTAGTTAGTTTGCTAGGAGCGGCCGGCAGCACTGGAGTTCCGGCACTGTGAAGCCGCTGTGCGCCTCTTTGTCCTTCTGCTCCGCTGCGGCAGGGTTATGGGGGCGTTTGGGGGAGTGCCCGAGAGGATTGGGTTTTCTCAGCCCTGATCTCGGGTTGGGGTTCAGACAATGTGGTCTGTGGCAGATTCTGCTGGCCGCCTTCTGCCTCCTCCGAAGAGGGAGTAGGGATTTTGAGCTGGGCGTGCAACTGCACAGCTGCAATCCGTGCACGGTGGGAGCTCAGTTGTGATGGCGGCAGGTACCTGTGGTCAGAGAGACCTTCCAGGGAAAGACTGGGTGACCCGTGACCAGTCTGGCAACTTTCTTTCCCTGTGGGTTTTTTTTGCGACTGGGACTCTCAGCCTCAGGCACCCTTGTGCCCACCAATCAGCCTGGGAAAGTGGTTGAGACAAGCAGGCTTGCGGCACCAGCCCAGAGACCCAAAGCCCGTGTTAGGCTGTTCCTCTTCCGGGTTCTGACTGGGCAGCTGAGAGTGGACCCGACCGATTCCCTCCCCGTGAGAGCCTCCCCTCAACTGGGAAACACGATCGATCACTGTTGTTTTAGGGCCCAGAGTTCAGTCTCCTGGTCGCTGCATGAAGTGTGTTGTCCCGCTTCTCAGACAAGGTGTTCTCCCGGTGCCGCCATCTTGGCCCCCCCTGCCTGGCTTTTATTGAGAATCTTCCTTATATTTTTTTCTTGAGAATTTCATACATGACTAAATTGTCTGTACATTGTTTCCATGCTGCCTTCTTTGCACATGGCCTACTGAGTTCATTTGTTGTTGCTTGCATGTGTATGGGTTTAGGGCTGACCACTTGGGATTGGATAATCTATGGGTGGCCTCATCCCAGGAGAAAATGAATTCTTTCTTCTTCATCAGCCTTAGCCAAGAGCCTGTAGCTCTTCAGACATTGGGAAGCCCTTGTGAAACTTTCTCGTTCTGGATTGACATGTCAGCTAGTGTTAGGATTTAGGCAGCCTGCTTCTGGGTTGCTTAGCAACCTATGATGGCATCACATGTCACCTGCCAGATAGCCACACCTGTCAGGCCTGGTTCAGTTGCTCCTTGAAAGGATCAACCCACCACTTTGTCACTCTCTTGGCCTCTTGCCCTCTTACTCTCTCGCTCTTCGGCTCTTGTCCCTTTCTCTGTTGGAGCGTCCCCTTCCCCTCCCCCTATTATGTCTCGCTCTCTCCCTCTCTCTCTTCATCTCCTTTCACATAAAATCTGTTGTGCACATCATCATTTGATTGGTCCTAATGATAGCTTTATATTTCTTAAACTCTAATACTTTTTGGAGATGTTGCTTTATCAGCTTACATAGATTTATCTTAAATTTGTTAATACTGTACAGTTTCTACCGATTGTCTTGTTATGATTTTTACAGTCAGTCCAATATTAGCCAACACTGGAAAAATGCTAGTTTTGCTGCTTTATTGTGATGTTTTCTGATATGTTCTTGCACATATGTGCAAGTAGAATTATACATGAAGTTTCTTGCAGATGCGCTTACTGCATCGCTTTTTAAATTTTAGTCAGCATTGACAAACTGTCCTGTCTGCAGATGTTCTCTTTCCTCTATGGAAAGCAAAAAAAGGGCACTTGTTTCCCTAAAGAATCTCTGATATTTCAGCTTTCTAATCTTTGTTAATGTCCCAAGTGGAAAAAGTGCTACATCAATTTTTAAAAGCCCTTTGAATTAATTAAATTGAAGTTGATTATTGTTTCATAAGATCCTTGCCTATTTTTACTCCTTCCTCCCCATACCCCCGTTAGCATAAGCTGGATCCTCTTGGTCTTCTCCCAAATTCCCTCTGTGGAATTTTGTTTTACCTAATATAAATATTTAGAGGTTTTTCTGTGACCTACAAAAGCCTACACGATCCGGCCCCTGGTTTCCTCTTTGACTCTATTTATAGATTGCTTTCTTTGCCTCTCTGCTCTAATCCATTGGCCCTCACTTAAGCACATATTCCAGGGTCTCTGCTCTGTTTCTCCTGCCTAAAGTTCTCTCTTACTGTATGTCAGCAATGTGCGTCAGCTCACACATTCAGTTGTTTGCTTTCTGTCCTGGCAGAAAGGTTTCACCTCATCACCCTAGTGAAAAGTAGTGCATGCCTCGTTCCACTCTGCCCTTCTCACCAGACTTATTTTTCCTTACAACATCCTGCGTGGAATGCTATAAATACACCAGCTATCATCAGCAGGGCAGCCGTTGGCAGTGCCTAGAGCACCTTCCTGACGCTGCTACACTTCAGTACAATTTCTCATGTTGCGGTGACCCCCAACTGTAACTGTAGTTTTGCTACCATTTTGAATCATACTGTAAATATCTGTGTTTTCTAATGGTCTTAGGCGACCCCTGTGGAAAGGTCATTCAAAGAGGTCAAGACCCACAGGATGAGGATGGCTGGTCTGGAACCATTTTGAATGTTCTAGGGTTTGCGAGTTGCTTTCCTAGTATCCAGTGGAGACAGGCCTGGGATGCTGTCAAGTAGTTTACAGCGCACAGGACCATCATTGCACAAAGGACTGTCTGCTCCACAGTGTCAGCATTGCAGAGGGTGATAAATGCTGATACATAGTTTTTATGGATTGTAGTCTTCACCTATTAGAAATACCACTTAAAATAATGAGAAGGGACCCGTCACTGAGCATCAGGCACGAGTGGTAACAATGGTTACTCAGAGGCTCATCGGCTAGGTGGCAGTCCTACTTGCTAGCAGTTAGACCCATTAGGAGTTCCCTCTGAACATCAATCAGCTCTTTATTAAATGTATTTAAAATAGGCAGGCTAGTCTGTGCCATTTTTCTTGCCTTGTTTGTTCTTTTCTAATTCATTCGCGTTATTCATAGATTAAAGAAATTAGAAGTTTACTGACCTATTTTAAATATTTTTTTTTCTTTCAGTGTTGTATTTCGCCTTTAATTGTAGATTTGTAGTGCTGCTGTTTGTCTTTTAGGCTCTCAATGCAGTGAAACACGTATCTCTGAATGACATCTGGGTTTCAAGTTATTCTGAAAAAAGAATACTCAGCAGGGCATGGTGGCATGTGTCAGTAATTGCAGGACTCGGGAGTCCAAGAGTCTGAGTCATCAGGCTTGGGAGTTTGTGGCAGCCTCAGCTACATGGTAAGATGGTATCTCATCACACTAAAAACTAAGCAGAACAAAAACAACAAAAAGTCTTCTAATCTAAAGAAAAATAATAATAAAGAGAAGCCATAACCTTTTTCTTTGTTTGTCATTCTTATTTCTTCTTCTTCTTTAAATAACTAAGTATTTATACATCTGGAGTTTGTTCTCAGCTTGTTCTAAAATTTCAGCCCAATTAGTCAAACTATCTTACTGGCTAATCCATGAAGAGTTATCATCTTCTGATCTTCTATGTGTGATTTATTTTTGAACTCCGGATTACAGATATTTTCCAGCTCTGATCATACATCTTCAAAAATACAAGAAGAAACTCTTGGGAATTTTGATGTGGATGGCATTGAGCTAACATATTAAACTGTAAGAGAATTTTGTTCTTGTTGCACCCTTCTGTTTCAGGGTAGAACAAGGCATTGCTTTTTTAGTTTTAAAAAATAAACCTCCCAACATTTCTCAAGCCATTTCTACATTTTTTTCCTCTGAAGTTTACTCCTATGTTGATTGCAGAATCATAGTTTGGAAATAGGATAGTTCTCTCATTTTATTTCCGATCATATTTTTGTGCAGTGCCTCATTTTCTACTGGGTGCCAGGTACACACAGATTAGAAAAATGAATTTAACTTAAACGTAGGAGTTAAGACCAGTTTGAGGACCACCTGCTTCCTCTTGTTGCAGGAATGTGTCGTTCAGCCTTCTAGATACGTGATAGTCAGGCTTCAGGTTTATACTTACACATGCCTTGTCCTTGCCCCTGACCTGGCTGATGGCTTGTCAGCAGGTAGTGCCTGAGGTAGCACCTGCTTATTCTAGATAGCCAGATGTTTTGAATTGCCTGGTTCATAAGCTCAAACCACTTACAGGAGATTTCTGCTTCAGAGCTTTTAGTGATACAGTTTGAACGTGGAATGTCTCCCATAGGCTCCTGCTGTTTCTGGAAGGTTAAAGAAGCTTCAGGAGGGGATGCCTCACTGGAGGAAGTGGGTGACTGTGGGTGGACCTTGAGGTAATATAGGTGGGCTCTACTTCCCATCTGCTCTGTTTCTGGACTGCAGATCCATTGTGACAAACAGGCTCAACTCTCACTTCCATGCCTTTGTCAGCATTTTGGACTGGAGCCTTTCAGATTTATTTTGTAAACCGAGGTAAGTCCTTCCTCTCTGAAGTGCTCCTTATTTAGTGAAAGCATTGAGAAGTCCTAGCCCCATGATGCCGTTTACCAATTAAAAACCCTTGACAAAATCACCTCAAATTTAGAACTCTGTTGACTAGGCTAAATCTCAGTAAGAAGTTGCTCAGCTCCAGAGTCAGGCTTTTTCAAAAGTGGCTCCTTCATTAGCATGAAAAATTCCCCTCACCGTACCCTAGAGGCAAGCTTTGTACACCAGGGGGACTTGGGCAAACATCAGGATAAGAGACTTCCCCCAAGAGAATAGGCCCCTGAGCATCTTACACAACTGAGAGCAAAATGAAGACTGCCAAAGGAGGCCAGGCAACAGCACCCGGAGTAACTGCTAGTATGCCACTATTGTCTAAATTCAGCCTCACCAGGAATTCTGTTACACACACAGGCCAACACAAACCAAGGGAGTCTGGCTCAATCAGTAAAGTGCTTGTGACACAAGTGTAAGGACCTGAGTTCAGATCCCCAGTGTCCACATAAAAAGCTGGTCACTGAGGCGAGTATCCCAGTGCTTGAGAGTGGGAGTACAGAGACAGGCAGACCCCTGGAGCACATGGTTGACGGATGGGCTCTGGGTTTAAAAGAGATCTTATCTCCAAAAAAAAAGTGCAGAGAGATTGAGAAAGACAACTGATGTCATCTTCAGGCCTCTACACTCACACACACACACACACACACACACACACACACACACACACACACACGGATACACACATATATCACATACTTAAAAACAGACAAAAAAATTCAAAAGGAGTTCAGAGAGATGGGAACGTGTGTCAGTGATTGTCTGAATCTTCTAAACTTTCTTTTGGTGTGTGGGTGGATCAGGCAGGTGTTACAGGTTTCAGACAGAAGGAAAACTATATAAATCCAAAGGTACTATGTAGGTTGTTAAAACTGCTCATGAGCTCTGTTATGATTGGAATACAAATGCCATCTCTTTCACGTTAACCAAATTACTTTCTATCCCACACATTGCTTCAGGCTCCTCATTTACCAACACACTTGGACATCAGATACACATAAATTAAATAATTTATAGTGCATTAAACTCAGAGAAATACTTATTGATTCCTAAATTAGGGCAATACATTTTAGCTGAAGCAGTCAAATATCAATAAATCTTAATTGAATTTTCAAGTAAAAGCCTACAGGGAAAATATGCTCTAGCTTATTTATTTATTTATTTATTTATTTACCTATTTATTTATTTATTTATTTATAGATTTCCCAAGTATTATGAATATTCCCTGATTAAATGTAAATGGATAACTTTGCAACAAAGATGAGTCAGTTCTCTTAATTTTCTCAAATAAAAATCATTCACACATTCCAGGCATGAGGTTTTCACCTACTGTGTAAAAGTAATTAGCTTTCTTGTAAACTCCACTCAGTGCAGTGGAACATTGCTGAATAAAATTTCTTCAGATGCATTGTCAGATTTAGTACGTTCAGTGCAATATCCATTGAGCTTTTAGCTCTGTGAGAAGGCAAAAGGGTGACATTAGATATCTATCATTTACTGTCCTATTGCTATAATAAAATACCATGACCAAAAGCATCTTATAAAACAAAGAGATTATTTTGGCTTATTGTTCAAGAGGGAGGGCCTATAATTGCCAGGAAGATATGGCATGGCCGCAAAAGTAGAAAGCTTAGTCATTACATTTTCTCTCATAGACAGGAAGCAAAGAAAGCAAGCAGGAAGTAGAGTGGGGCTATAAACCCCTTAAGCCTACTCTCATTCCCCACTCCCCCAGTGGCATACCTCCTTCAAGAAGGTTCTAAGTCCTAAATCTCCTTAACCTCCCCAAACAGCACCATCAGCAGACCAAGTGTTTAAATACACGAGCTTGCAGGGCACATTTCTCATCCAACTCACCACCACTGTAATTACATTAATGAAATGATAGGTCATGATATTAGTCCCACAATTAAAAAAATATTATGGACTTAGCACTTTGACATGAAATAACTTACAGCATTCCTTTGGAACTGTAGATTTTTGAATGCCTCTGAAATGTTCAAAGCTAAGACTGGCCTTCTCTGGGTTCCCTCAACAGAAGATGCAGAATTTAGATGCTGACAGTGTATTGGAGGAAGATCCAATGTAGCAGGCAAAGTGAAGAAGCCAAATTGAAGTAGACCAAGGGGAAATGCTAAGAGAGGTAAAGTTAATGAGCAAAGTACAGCAGCAGACTGCTGGAACTTCATTGTGTTGAAAGTCCAGGGAAACTGGGCTATGTGTGAAACAAATGAAGACCAACAAAGAAAAAACAAACAAACAAACAAACAAACAAATAAACAAATAAACCAACAACAAACCAAAGGCTGTAGGGAGAGGTTGGCTTAGCCACAGGGTCAGGTATTGCCAGTCAGTTTTTGGTAAGGACTCATCACTTGTATTTAGAAGATGTACTTGGGCAGGAAAGAACTGTAGGAGGAGAAAGGAAGACCTATGCTGTGAGCAGAGGGTATGGGACAAGGAAAACTGTAGACAGCCTAATAATAAATAAGGAATCTGTCCCGTGTGATCAGTTAGCTGTGTAGTTTTGGCTTTCCCTGGCTAGTCCTGAATTGGATATGAGAAGGAAACTTAAGAAGGTGGTAGTTCATTTTGCAATGTTATAAAGAATTATTTTAATTTCCTGGGTCAGTTGTACTGGCTAGTTTTATGCCAATATGCTTTTGGTCATAATGTTTCATTGCAGCATTAGAAACCATAACACTGGGTTTCTCCTCCTCCTCCTCCTCCTCCTCTTTCTCCTTCATTTCTCTTTGTTACCCAGTTTAATACACAAACCCATGGGGTGGTGTCATTCACATTCAGGGTGGTTTTTCTCTCCTTAGTTAAACCTCTCTATAAATACCATTAAAAAACTCTTCATAAGCACATCTGGAGGTGTGTCTAGTAGATGATTTTATGTCCTATCAAGTTGAGAGTCAAGATTAACCATCATGGTAGCCAAAGCTGAATCTAGCTACTGGTTAGCTCCTAGATGTGATTGGAGGCCTGAGGAGCCAGGCACAGACCGTAAGTCATTCCACAGAATCTTAAGGAAGGTGATGCCAGCTCTCTCTTCTGTCCAGGTTATGCTTGTGCCAAGAACTTGACCTTGAAATAAATAAGAAAATGTACACAGTGTTGCTGCTACAGCTAAGAGAAGCCACAATTCTGCCTTTTATGCCAATAAGTTTGGGTTCTGACTAGAGTACTGGCTTGTTGCTAAGAACTCTTCAATTAGATAGCCTCCCTCCTCAAATACTTACTGAACTCATGGCTCATTGCTGTAACATTTCATTCACAGCCCAGGCATGCACTCTGTTTGCATAGAAATGGGCTTACGGATGGACAATGAGAGCTCTCTTAAAATTTATTTTATGCGGATCTTGATATGAACAGAATATCCTGGATTATCTGTATACTTCTCTTGGCAGTGTTGATATAATCACTCCTTCTTTTAAAAGCAAAGCAGGATATTAGAATGAATAATAAAAGTCAATGACACTATGGAAGCATCATTAGAGTTACATGTCTGCCACTCAACAAATACATACAACCCTTCACGGCAAGGAATAGATTCTCCCCTGAACTGTCTAGAAGTTGCTAGCTTTGTCCATTCTTTGAGTTATAGCCTCACAGGACACCTTTTGAACTTTTGACTTAGAGAATGTGCACATTTGTGCTTTATTAAATCACTAAGACTATGATCATTTGTTAAAGTAGATCAACACCTTTTATTTTTGAGAGAGAGAGACGAGAAACAGAGAAAGATGCACAGAGAAAACTCTGAAAGGTATCAAGAATGGCAACCGTCAACCGTCATACAGTTGAAAACTCCAGTGTAGCTGCTTCTAAATAGCACAACCTTGCACATTGCAGTTGTTCAACAAATACACATTTTAAAGATCTGAATAATATATATAGGGTGTTTTTGTCACCTCTAACCGAGTTTTGACAGGATGGTGCAGCTATCCTATCTTCTAGTTTTCCATGTTGTAAAATATACGCATGTGCCAAATGAGTTGACTAAAGTAAGAAGAGAGTTACAGAGCAGTAAACTATAGAATAGAATGGTTTCTGCAGACAAGCAAAAAGCAATGCCTTAGGATTCTGTGCCAGCAAAAGGCAGCCTTAAAAATTACAGTAAGTCATAGGCATAAACATAGAGTCTAAATGATAAAAATCTCAGGATATGTAATAACAAATTCCCTCCATGGTCCTATAGTATGCAATTGCTTTTTAAACAGGATATCATAATCATAATATTAATGAAAAGATAGATTTATTAAAATGTAGAGTTTAGTTCTGTTGCTCTCCTTGTGTGGTTCCTGTTCTCTCCAGATCTTACTATCTCCCACTTCTTACTTAAGATTCCATGCACTTTGCCCATCAGTTGGCCTTAAGTCTCAGTGTTTGCTTTGATAGTCTATGGGGCAGAGCCTTTCAGAGGCCCTCTGTGGTAGGTTCCTAGGTTGTTTCCTGTTTTCTTTTTCTTCTGATGTCTATCCTCTTTGCCTTTCGGGATGGGGATTGAGCATTTTAGTCAGGGTCCGCTCTCTTGATTAGTTTCTTTAGATGTTTAGGGTTTTAGTAGGTTTATCCTATGTTATATGTCTATATGAGTGAGTATATACCGTGTGTGTCTTTCTGCTTCTGGGACAGCTCATTCAGGATGATCCTTTCCAAGTCCCACCATTTACCTGCAAATTTCATGATTTCCTTATTTTTCATTGCAGAGTAATACTCCATTGTGTAGATGTACCACAATTTCTGCATCCATTCTTCAGTTGAGGGGCACCTGGGCTGTTTCCAACTTCTGGCTATTACAAATAAAGCTGCTACAAACATGGTTGAGCAAATGTCTTAAGGAGAGCAATAGAACCAGAAAATTTGAACACAGGGGTCTCCCCAGGGACTCATATTCCAACCAAGGAACATGCATGGAGATAACCTAGAACCCCTGCACAGATGTAATCCATGACAGTGTAGTATCCAAGTGGGTGCCATAGTATTGGGAAGAGGGACTGCCTCTGACATAATCTGATTGGCCTGCTCTTTGATCACCTCCCCCTGAGGGGAGAGCAGCCCTCCCAGGCCACAGAAGATGACAATGCAGCCATTCCTGATGGGATCTGATAGACTAAGATCAGAAGGAAGGAGAGGAGGACTTCCCCTATCAGTGGACTTGGAAGGGGCAAGCGAGAAGAAGGGGGAGGGAGGGTAAGGCTGGGAGGGGAGGAAGGAGGGGCTTATGGGGGGATAGAAAGTGAATAAACTGTAATTAATAAAAAATAAAAAAAGTAAAAAAAATGTAGAGTTTAGAGTTAGGTATTATAGTACACCCCTGTAATACCAGCGCTTGTGAGTTGAAAGCAAGGGGATCTGGAAATTCAAGGTGATCTTTAGCTACAGAGCAAATTCCATGCCAGTCTTAGCTACCCAAGACTTGTCTCAGTTCTTACTCCTAATGGAACAATTTATGTTCACCAAAAGACACCAGAGACAAAGATCAAAATTTGGGTTATGAAAACCAAAACCAAGACAAGCAAAAAAGACATGAAGGTGAAAGATGTGTTAGGGGATGTAAGTGTTGGGGCAGGGGGAATTGGAGGGCAGAGTTTGGAGTAAGTAGGGTTAAGATATACTATGTCCATGTATAAAATTGTCAAAGAATAAATAAAAAAGAAATTTCTGGGTTACACAGTGAATTCAACAGATACTGACAAAGTTTCAAAGTGATTGCACAGACATGGACACCGGTGCAATGACCTCAATACACATCACACAACATATTCATCGAATAAGAATCGAATGGCTGACAACAGCTGAGTGTTGGCAATGACATGGAGAAACTGGAACTCTCATACACGGATTATGGGAGTGTTCATTTGGTACAAGTACTTTGAAAATTTGATTGTTTGTGTCTTTTAATGGGTTTATTATGTACCTTAGTGATTATATTACTAGTATTGCTATTTTACCATATATATGTAATATTATATATAGAACGTAGGACATATATATTCAGAAACCATGCATAGCAGCTTTATTACTGCAAACATCCAGAAACAACCCAAATCTACATCAGTCTAAAAATGGAGAAACCAAATGTGGTATATCCATACAATAGAATATTATTCAAAACTTTGATGCTTTATGCAACAAATGAGTGAATCTTACAGGCACAATGTTGTATAAAAGACTAGGCACCAAAGATATATTTTGCAAATCATGTTAAATGAAGAGCAAAGGTAGGCAAAGTTGATTTATGGTTAGGAGGGATCAGGATAGATATGGAATGGTGAAAGGGAGGTATTTTTGTTGGTGGTGTTTGCTTGTTTCCTTGCTGCTGTAGTGCTAGATAAGCTCCCTTCCATTTGGGCTGCATTTATAGTGGCCTGCTTTTCATTAGTGTGTCAAAAGGCCCAGGATACATAAATACCTTGATGGAAGAAAGGTTCATTTTGACTCATGTTTGGCTGCCGCTTTGAGGCCCAAGACAAGGCAGTATATCTGGGCACAGGGGTCTTTTCTGAGACTGACACTCCACCAAGGACCATGTATGGATATAACCTAGAACCTCTGCTCAGGTGTGGAGTTCCTGAGAGCAGAGACAAAGGAGGTGCCAGGATTTCGAGCTAAGCGCCTCGAAGGCAAGTCCTTAATGACTCAACTTCCTTCCTATAATGTTTCACCGGCTCCTAACAGTGCCACTAGTGGGGCCATGCCTGTGATACCAAGCCATTAGGCGGCACATCAGATCTAATCTGTAATAGTAGTTGTAAGCCAAAGTTCATCTAGCTACATCAAAAGACTTTTAGAAAATCGAAACTTGGGTTGGGTATTCTAGTAGCTATGCAGGGAATAAACAATGAGGCATGGTCTCTAGTTATACAAATGCTTCAGGATGATGTATGGAAATATGAAAAGTAGTAAAGACCTCCAGATATGGTCCTATGTGGGGGAATATCCGCTGTCTAAAATAATAACAGCAGTCTCGTGGTATTTATTTCATAGAGAAGATATTTGACAGCAATAGCATATTAAAAAGAATTACTTAACAGAGTTAATGGCCTCTGTTCTTTTTTATAATATTAGTCTTTAAAATCTGATTTCTTGTTACTCTTTATTGTACCACTTGCATTTAGAATAGCCACATTAATATTCTCACAAGTGACTCTACCTAGCAGTGTATCAAAGCAGATACTAAGACTCATAACCAAACCTTGGGCAGAGTGCAGGGAATCATATGAAAGAAGGGGGAGTTAGTATGACGTGGAAAGGATAGGAACTTCACAAGGACCAAATATATCTGGGCACAGGGGTCTTTTCTGATACTGACGTTCCACCAAGGACCATGTATGGCTATAACCTAGAACCTCTGCTCGGATGTAGCCCGTGGTAGCTCAATAACCAATTGGTTTCCCATAGTAAGGGGAACAGGAACTATTTCTGACAGGAACTCCATGGCAGGCTCTTTGACCTCCCCCACCCCCCAAGGGAGGAGCAGTCCTGCTAGGCCACAGAGGAGGACTTTGCAGCCAGTCCTGAAGATACCTGATAAAACAGGGTCAGATGAAAGTGGAGGAGGTCCTCCCCAATCAGTGGACTTGAAAAGGAGCAGGGAGGAGATGAGGGAGGGAGGGTGGGATTGGGAGGGAATGAGGAAGTGGGATACAGAGTTAATAAAATGTAACTAATAATAAAAAAATTAAAAAATAAAAGAAAATATTCTCACAAGTGGCTACTAGCTAGTATAATGGACAGCCTGGCTCTTGAACCGAGTTCTCAAGGAGGATTTTGTACCCAAGGACCTATGTGGCAACACCCAAGATTATGGTGACTTCAGAGGAGGGATAGATGTCTAATAAGTAGGAACCACTTATGCTGCTAAGAATCCTATAGTTTACATTGACCACCCTTTCTTCATCCTAACAGAGATCTGTTCTTTCTAAAATGTCAATATTTGGGGAGGTGGTTCAGTGGCAGAGCACTTGCCTAGCGTGTGCAAAACCTGAACTTCAACTTGAAGCACTGAAAAAGTTAATAAAATGAAATGTCAATTGGAGCAATTATGAAACTACTGTGCAAAAATCCATAAACTAAATAAAATATTAAAATATGTAACTGAAAATCAAATGTTGAAAGGGGAAAAATAATGAGTAAAAAACTGCTTGATTAATGCAATGGAGTAGAATAATAGAAAAAAGAATATAGCACAGGTGCGTTGAAAACAGTAATGGAAAAATTACATTAATAAAAATGAACAAATATTCAACTCAAGACTAATGTTGTTAGGGAGAAAGTCTCCAGCGAATATGTTGCAAATGGAGATTGATTTATCTATTTATTCACTGTGCTGTGGACTAAACCCAGGCTGCATACATTACAGTCAAGAGCTTCAACACTCGGCTGCATCTTCAGTCTCCAAAGGAAACATTTTAAATAGAGAGGGAGGAGAGGTTAAGATAAGTGGTTGAACAGTTTGGAAGGTACAAACTGTGTCCAGAACAAGAGCGGCAAGGCTACTCTACGGTCAAAATAGATTTTAGCACAAGATGTACTATTATAAACAAAGATCGTTCATACTTGAAACCACGTCTTGCATCAGAATGGTGGAAGGGAAATACCAGAAGTCATTACTTTGCTCGTGTAAACCATCCAGTGTGTCTTCCAACATCTCTGCATTGACCTTGGATGGAGCTCCCACTGCAACTGTGGTGGATGAGATCCTCCATGCATCACACAAGTCGCCTCTAACAATCTATCATTTCTTTCCTGTGCTGATACAACATCTAAAAAACCCCTGTTCTATTCATATTGTTCTTCTGCTATTGATTGTTTGATTTGTGAGTGTGTGGGCATGTATGAATGAGTGAGAGTGTATGAATGAGTGGGGGGGGTGCATGTGTGTGTGTGTGTGTGTGTAGACTAGTGGTAAATGTTGAATGTCTTTTTTAAATACTTCCTCCCTTCATTTTTGAGGCAGTCCCCATCAAACCTGGAACTGGCGGTTGTTTATACTGGCTGAGCAGCGGGCACAAAGGATCCTCATGTCTGGGTCACAGCACATATCTCCGTGCCTAGCTTTCGGACATGGGTGCGGTGTGAGCTGCTTTCAGATCCTTGTACGTGCGCAGCAAGCACTTTACCAGCAGAGCGACTTCACAGCACAGCTGTTTACATTTTTTCATAATGTTGTTAGTTTTCTAGGCGGACTTAGCCAGACTGCAATCAGTACATGAAGTCACTTGAAAGTTCACAGTCTTATGTATTCTTATAAAATGTGCAAAGAAATGCATTTGAGGAGAATGTAGAGTAGGAATTTTCAGAAATTACTCAGTGTAGGGCACTGTCGTTTAGAATATCTACTCAGATGGGATTTGATTTTTTGGATATGTTTCAAAAGGCATTTGGCTAATCCTGAAATTACTTCTGCTAGACTTGCAAATTAAAATAGTTAAAGCAATTTTGCATGTGAATCGGTTCTTAACCTGACTTTTATAATTTCTAAATAGAGGGATCTGATATTTGTGTTGTGGACTAGCTAGGGATGAAAACGGTAGAGCAGACTGTCTGGATCTTAATTTAAGCTCCGCTACACCCTTACTCTCAAATCTTGAGTAATTTCCTTGACCTTTTCTTGTTCTCTGTTCTTTTTATCTGTAAAATTTAGATGATAACATTACCCACCTCGTAGGTTATTTTGAGGCATACATGACATTTCCTAGGTTTCTATTACATAGATGAGTGAATGTGGAAGAGAAAGCTCAGTGAAATCAATAAATCAGTAGCTAATTAGAAGGACTACTTCACTGTGCATCTATCAACTACAGGAAAACCTAACAGTTAGGGCTGGGAGTAACCATGGTTACTTGACAAAGCCCTGGAGTTCCATCAGCAACAAGTTGGGCATGGTGATGCACACCTGCAATCTTAGCACTTAATAGGTGAAAATTTATGGTCATCCTTAACTACTTCAGGGCCTTCAGGGCCAGCCTGGGCTACATGAGATGCTGTCAAGAAACAAATCAAAACCAGAACAAAATAGAAATAAATACCCCAAAACAAAGAAGAAGAAAACCCCTAGCATACAGTGGGCACTGTGCTATTTTATATATTTAACGTTGCTTGAATTTTATCTCATTACGAATACACTTGGAAGTTAGGTAAAATGTCCTTAATGTATATGTAAGTTAATGGAGGCTCAGAGAGTTTATAGCCAAAGTTCTGTATTCAGTTAAGAATATTTTGACAGAATCGTTTGAAACTGACATTTTAATGTCAAGGATATTTTGGTGAAACCTATAAAGGCAAATCTTTAAACTTTCTGTTTCTTGTTGAAAAATGGAAACAGCTTTATTATGCCCTTTTCATGTTAGAGAACACATGTTGAAAAAGTTAAAACAACTCAAGAACACACAAAAATCAACCATAATTTCACCAACCACAGGTAGTGAATATTAACACCTTTGGTAGGGCTTAAGCCTAGACACTGCTCATTATTACTTAATACTTATTTGTCCGCATTTCTTAAAAATAGAACCAAAATTTTATATGGTTCAAACTAACCCCCCTGTAGTGGAGTAGGTGAGATGCCTCCGTGGATAAAGGCACCTGCTGCTAAGCCTGAAGACCTGAGTTCGATCTCTGGGATCTATATAACGGAAGGAGAGAATCTATTCCTACAAATTGTCTTCTGACCTCCACACATATGGCATGGCCCCTTTCACCTACTTGCATGCACATACACATACAATGTTAATAACATAAAGTCCCTAGTCAAGGCATGGGCAAAGAATTACAAGAAGGGACTCCTATATAGGCATGCTTGGGGACGCAGTTGACTTGAATGGCAGTCTTTTCTCCTTTTCTTTTTCGGCATGAACTGGATTTGGTGTGCATACCTATAATCCCAGCACTCAGGAGCCTAAGGGGGGAGGGACACAAGTTTGAGGCCAGCCTCAGGCAGGGTACACAGTGAATTTCCAAATCTGTTTCTTTAAAGCGTGTGTATTGATTTCTCAAAGGTGCCTGGGAATTTAGTTTTGGGGTGGGTTCCCGTTAATAACAGAGGCTCATTGAGCCTAGACGGTTCATACAAACTATTCGGTTTATGCCCCACACGATGGATGTTTCTGTCTTCTCTTCACATGAATGGAGTACCAGCGAAGCTCTCACTGTTAACTTTTCAAATCTCACCAATCTGCTGATGAAAACTGATAGGTCTTTGTTCTTTTCATCTCTGATTTTTATTTCTGTTCAAAAACCTCTTATACTTTTGAGCACCCTTATTTCTTAGCAGGGAAATATACTTTATCTTTTTCATATTCAGCTCAGGAGCTCATTTCATTGGGCGCGTATGTGGGTATGGATGTGTGCGTGTAAGCGAATGTCTGCGTTCATGTGTGTGCTTAGCCACACCTAATGCACCTGTGTGAATATGCACAGGCCACATGTGGTTGTGGAAATTAGGGGTCAGTGTCAGGTGTCCTCCGTTTTCCCCACCTTATTTTCTCACTTACTGCTCTGTCTGGCTTGCCACAGAGCCCCAGGTACCCTCCTATGTCTGCCTCCCCAGTTCTGGGATTGCATGGGCATGCCTTTGTGTCTAGCTTTTTTTATATGTGTTTTGAAGATTGAATTCCAATCTTCATTGCTTATACTGAGCTACCTTCCCAGACCCAAATTTAAGTTTTTAATTCCACAACTTAACTGCGCGCTCCCTCCCACCCCCAGTTTGTTTAAGGTCTGGGAACAAAGTTAGAAGCTGTTGGCTACATTTAAATGTTCTTTTGCCCTCCTTGCTCCTACTTCTCATTGTCAAAGAGCTAAATGATAGAGGTTCAAGAGAAGGAGATTTTTAAAATCTCCCAATTGTTAACTCTAGCTCAAGAAGGAAATGCTACCTGTTGAATTTATGCTTGAAGGTGGTCTTCAGGAGTTCTAAATAAAAGGAGCCAATGAAAATGCTTCATCTTTTCCCCTTTTAAGTTTGTTGCTTTAATATTTGCAAAACGGAAATTAAAATATTGAGGTTCACCGTATTACTGCCAGGTTCTAAGGTCTGCACAGGGTCGGAGTGAGGCTTTTATCTGACATTTTGCACTTCCTCAGCTCTCAGGCATGTTTCCCCTTCCACCACTCCCCAAAATAACTGCCAAGATTACGCTGTGATACTTCACACTAGGTTTTGGTAGCATCATGGAAAACGAGAAGGCTGAGTCGGCTCAAGTCCTTTCTTGGGGGCTCACCTAGAGAGCTTCTTTTCGTGATATGGCCTGCTCTACTGTGGCAGGCCTTTGCTCTCTGTCCAGCTTGTCTGCTAATTTGTTTCAGAGGCTGTTTGCTTCTCTTTAATAACCTGCTGCCCTCCTGAAGCCCAGGCCCCTAAGCTCGAAAAGCAAAACTTTTGTCCTTAACCCCCTCGAAGATCCACCATTTAAGCCCCCTTTTCATTTGCCACCAGGGCAGGTTCCAAGGAAAATTAACACCAGGAATGTAGCACAAGGGCATGTCAGGACAAGCCTACCCTCTGACAGGCGGTCCTTCCTCTGTCTTCCCCACAGTGTGACTGCTGTGTAGTACAGCAGGCTGGACGGATCTGGCTTACTCAGTCTTGAAGAATGAGATGTGAGCACAGCATTAATGACATTCATAGGGGTCAGGCTCAACCTGGTGCTTTCCAGCTTTCCACTCAACAAAGAACTGCCTGGCCTTACGATGCTTTTATATTCTAGAGCCTCAAGGACTGTATATTCAAGCATCTCAAGGACTGTTTGTAATTTTCTGAGCCTGGACAACCTGGCACCCTTTTCCATATATGCAGGAGTACTCTCCCAGGAGGTTTTTAGTATGTTTGGAATTCTTTCAGGAATGCAAATACCGGGCATATTTTGGGAAAACTATATAATTCCTTTTAAACTGTACCAAGAGTTGTTTCTCATTGTGGAAAATCATGCCACTGGAATTCAACACTATTCATGACATTTAAATTGCTATAATAACTTTGATCAGTTTGCATTTGTTGTGATTTCAAATGTCAAGCAAATCAAAAAGTGTCAAAAATATTCAGCTGAATATTTCCTTGTGTTTTTTAATTGTAATTTATTCTTTGTAAGCATATACAAGCACCTGCTGACTTGATATGCCTCCTTGTCAGTTGTGCTTGTACATCTACAAGTTTTACATATGCAATATATTATAGATGTAATATATCTGTATATATTTAAACTAAATTTACATTGCCTTTGGGTGAAATTATGTATTTATGTTCATGCCAGTAACGAGTTACATTTCAAGTGCCTTAATTCAAAGCATCTTTTATACTTCAAAAGAAAGGGTGTTAGATCTGATAAAATTAATGGCCATCGGTGTGAAGGGCTCTTTATCCCTTTGTGAGGTGCTGACCAGCACTTTCCCCAGTTATTTATTTATTTATTTATTTATTTATTTTTTGAAGAAATAACTGTGGAGGATGACTATGCAACACGGGGGGAAAACATCAAAACAAAACAAAACTCTTGACAACCAAGACTTCAGAAGTGAGCACACTGAGTCTGCAAACACTAAATTTGACATGTAGTTAATAGTAATATATTATTATCTGGAATGATAATTAGGAATCTGTGGTAAGCAATTTTAATGACTGTAATTACACTACTGTTGCAGAGTCAAACTTTTTCCCCTCTATTTTTTTAAGTCACGACACAAAAGTATTTTAAAAGAGGCAGCACATAGGTACAGAAAAACACATAGTTAGTCATCCATCTGATAAAATCAGAGTCAAAAGTCGATACAGAATTATGACTCTTTAAAAACCGAGTATCTGCACTGAAATTGAACTACTGTGCTTTTTGCCGTTTTCCTAGAGACGTGACATATGTGTATAGTTTTGGTTTTTTTTTTTTTTTTTCTGGACAGCAATGGTCTATCAAAGATCAGAGTAACCCTCGAAGTATTTCTTTGAAGATATACCTAGCAGAACTACTCACTACCCCCCACACCTGCCAAGTATGTATATCAGAGGAGCACTATCTAGGTAGGAAAGATCTTGACAGCTGAATGAAAAATCTCAGAGTCCCATGTACCCCAGCAGAAAATCCAGAAAACTAGCTTTACAGAAAGGATTTTAAGCATGTGTTCCCAGACACATCTGCTAAGGACACAATAGCATTCGTTCATCTGTGCATCTAACATCATGCATTCTCTTGTCCACCAACTCCACATCCCCACACAGCACCAGCAACCACAGAAAAGGTGTTGAAATACGTGAGCCAATGGGGACGTTTCTTGCTCAGACCTCCACCTTAGCCCAATCTGGTGCTGAACTTGAGACTTGATATCCTTCCGCCATAGCACTGGTTTGTTGTTTGTTTGTTTTGGTTTTGTTTTAAAGCAAAATATAATAAATATTATAAGCTTGTCATAGTGGGTGTGGTGACACTAATGAAGCACCTGGGAGGCAGAGGCAGGTGGATCTCTGAATTCATGGCCAGCCTGGGCTCAACATTAAGTTACAGGACAGCAAGGACTATGTAGTGAGAGTATGTCTCACTAAACAAAACCAGACCTGCATCCGTTTCTTCATTCACAAGTATTCTCGTGCCCTCTTTAGTGCTCATGCTCTAACGTGTTAGATTCCTCCCTTTCCTTCTGTCTGAGAGCAGCAGCCCAGATGGGGCTCTGAAGCTGTGGTCTTTGCCAAGAGCAGGATGAGATCTTACTCAGCTTTTCACATAATGCAAGTGCTAATGTTTTTAGCTGCCAAGGACTATGGTCGAACCATCAGCCGACTGCATCCTTTCTGCTGACAAGCAAGCAATCCCTGGACTATGGCTCTGACCAGATCCACAAAGATAGGTAGGTAGGCCCCCGACCCCCCTCAGACCATCTCACCAGGATTGTTGCAGAAGGAGCTAGCAAGGAAGAGCCCACTTTTGAGTAATGGTGTTAGAAGTCTGTGAAAACTGATGCTAATTGTCCTGTCTTCTATGCTTGCTTTCAGTAAGAAGGTGATAATACCACCAGAGGTAGCAGAGGAGGGGGAGGGAAAAAAGAGAGAAAAAAAGGAGAGGGACAGAGGCAGGGTGGGGATAGATTGATAGATAGACAGAGAGAGAGAGAGAGAGAGAGAGAGAGAGAGAGAGAGAGAGGGGACTGAGAGCTGCTTCAAGTTTTGAGGTTCAAACACTGACAGAACTCCTCAGGGGTGGTAGCTGATGAAAGATTCTGGACAGAAGAGGCTGCCTCCTCAATTCCATGTGACATTTCACCATCTGGAGCTTGGAGTTGCACAGCTCCTGCCCAGGGCTCAGCATGTGCCTTAGGTAAACAGTTCCTCAACCTCTGGCCCCAGGTCTTTTACTTCTATCAGCAATGCCCTCAACATCCCCTTTAGAGAAAAATAACAGAACCAGGGCGCAGAGGAGTCCATCTCCAGGGAGAATCCTCTCTCTTGGGAGATCTTGGGTATAGAGTTCCTGCCTACCGAGTAAGCCATCAATCATGCATATAATTAAACAAACCCTTCCTTTTGTTAATTTTGTAATTTTTGTTAATACACCAAAATTTCAAGGACAATGATGTCAGTTGTCCTAAATCTATCTCCATGTCTTCCTACAGAGAAAAAAAAAATTAGTTGGCAGGTTTCAAATGACAGCCCCCTCCTTCACTCGCTCCCTCACCCACCTCCCAGCTTTTACTCTTCTAAAATCCGGGTGCCAAGACTCAGTTTAAACCCAAGCTCAAGAGAGTTGGCATCTTTCTGTGCAAGAAGTATTTTGAGGCTTCAGCCATAAAACCCAGTACTGGGCGGTACGGATGGGCGATTGCTTGTCATTCTGTTCCGTTTTATCCAGCTATCTCTGTGCTGTGCCTGGGAAGAACTTAAATATCGAGCGGGGCTGTTCTGTAAGTTGCAAATGTAAGACTAAAACATAGTAAAATGCCAAGGAGAGCAGCAGAAATTTTGGGAACTCCAGCAGAAGAATTGAATTATTCTAGTATGTAGGGGTGAGAGAACACTGTGACTTTGAGGACAGTTTGGAGCTCATTTTTGAGGGCCAGGTCAAAAGCCTCCAAGGGAGGCCAGTTAGAGCAGAATAGTCTGTAGGGCTCAGGTGATATGTGGGATCTCCTAGTTCCCTTCCCTCCTCCCGTCATTGCTAAAGAGCAGCTGCAGTCTGTCTTGGCCAACCTCAGGCCTCACAGTCACTCTCTCTTACTTCCTCCTCTTCTTTCTCTCTTTCTTCATTTTTCAAGACAGGGTTTCACTGTGTAGCCTTGACTGCCCTGGAACTCATTCTGTAGACCAGGCTGGCCTCGAACTCACAGGGGTCCACCTGCCTCTGTATGTGACGTCACCACCTCCCGGGTTCTCCTTAGTTTTAATGCTTTTGCATTTGGCTTGGCTGCAGAGCCAGTCCTCCCAATGCGTCTGTTTATGTGACATTAATAATATAAATGGGGTTTGAATTACTATGTGGACAAGCTATACATCCCACGACAGTTTAAATAATAGTTTGTTTCTGTGATAAAAAGAGACAGGTATTTAAAAGGAAGATCCGTAATAACTACAGTTAAGATCATGTTAAAGAGGTGGGGAACTGGCTCAGTCGGTAAGGTACCTGAGTCTAGATCTCCAGCACCACATAAAAGTCAGCCATGAGCAAGTAAAAGCACCAGTGCCAGGAATCGGTTACAGCTTGTTGCATCATTGTCCAAAGAAGTCCCATAGATACCCCTTCCCCCACCAAAAAAGAAAAAAAAATCATAGGCTATTGCCAGGGCTCTTGGATGTTCCTCACAACCTGAATAAGAGACTTTGTTTACAGCACTCAGTCCTAAGTGGGTGTCCTCATCAAATCTCTCTCCTCAGGGTGCAGAGAGCTATGCAGAAGAAGAGATGGAAAGGTTATAAGAGCCACAGGTGATGGATGACTCCAAGGCAACCGCATCTTCCATACACTCTCAAGGATAAGTCACAATGGAGTAGCAGTGGTTAGGTCAATTTAAAATGGAGTCACTAGGCCTCTATTGGTCAGATCTCAGATGCACAGCTGAACCTTTGAATGGAGCTATGGATTCAAATGCCCTGGGATAGAGCCACCTGCAGACTGGCTCTGCTGACTCTCCAGAGCAGTGGTTCTCAAGCTTACTAATGATGCCACCTTTTAGTACAGTTCCTCATGCTGTGGTCACCCCAACCATAACATTAATTTTGTTGCTACTTCATAACTTTAATTTTGCTACTGTCATGAATCGTAATGTAAATATCTGATATGCAGGACATCTGATATGCGACCCCAACGGGGTTGCGACCCACAGGCTGAGAATGCTGATCTAGATGTATAACAGAACACTAGGCCCACACTGCCCCCAAACTGAGACCACATCCATTCTCTTATAAAACAATTTACCCATTGCCAGTACCAATCATAATTTTTGACGAATAACTAATGTAATTTCTGATCCCTCTTACAATTTAATTTGTTCTAGCCACCATTTTAAATTTATTCTTTCCAAAAATCTCATATACACGTATAAAGAACTTTGATCATAGCTACCCCTATTGTCTTCTCTTGTCCCCATTTGCTCTCACCCACCTCTCCTTTTTTCCAGTAAGGGGCTGCACCTACTTTCATATTTATTTGTTTCTCTTTTTTTGTAAGCCATTGTGTTTTATCAGGGTTGCCTGCATGGGCTTGGGTATGGGGTTATTTACTTGTACTTCAGCAAATTCATTTTACCAGTGGGGCCAAGCCACTGAAGAGTATAACTCTACTTGTCCCCTCCTCCCCCCATAACCATTAACTGCCTATAGCTCCTCAGGGAGGGGTGGACCTCATAAACTCCTCCCCAGTCTATCATGGAACACTGACAGGAACACCCTGTGTCATACTGGTCCAGTGCAGGAAACCAGAGCTGCAGTAACCATTTTGTGAAACCTGGAAAGATGTTTTCAAGACTGTTTGGATCTGTGTTTCCCAGATTTCAATCTACTGAGTTCCAAGTTATATTAGTTTTTCTTTTTTCTTTTTTTTCTATTGCTGTGAAAAAGCACTGTGAACAAAAGCAACTTGAGGAAGAAAAGGCTTGTTTGGCTTACAGGGGATAGTCTATCATCATGGGAAGCCAAGGCGGGAACTCAGGGTGGGAACCTGGAGGCAGGAACTGAAGCAGAGCTCATGGAGGGATGCTGTTACTGTCTCACTCCCTGTGACTTGCTCAGTCTGCTTTCTTACACAACCCAGAACCCCCTGCTCAGGAGTGGCATCACCCACAGTGATCTGGGCCCTTCCTGATTAATAATTACCCAAGAAAGTACCCCACAGACTCACCTATGGGCCTAATATACAGAAATTTTCTCTATTGAAATTCTCTCTTCCAAGATGACCCTAGCTGTGTCAGATTGGGAAAAAAATCTAACCAAGACACAGATGGATGTAATTTTCTTTGTTTTCTATTTGGTTGACTTATGCTAAAATCTAGAATCTATATTAAAATACATGTCTCAGATAATTTCACCATTGAGTAGATGCTGAGCACCATTCAAAGTCAATACCTGTGTTAAATATAAATGTACTGGACAATTAAGATGATTTTATTTGAGCAAATCGCAACAAAGAAAACATTTGTTAATGAGGAATTTCAGACACCTCAAAGAACACTCAGGAGCCTAGGATTTTAGTGCAGATAAACAAGGGAGCAGGAGGAAGGATAGAGATTCCTCATGACATGGGAAAAGTGGGGTCTATAAGATCAATGGTGGGTTTCTCATCTGTGGTGATTTGAATGAGAATGTTCCTCATATATTCATATGTTTGAAAGCTTGGTCAGTTGGAAGCACTGTTTGGGAAGGTTGCAGATTGGTGGCCCTGTTGAAGTTGGTATGTCCCTGGAGGTGGGATTTGAGAGGCTGAAGACTCATGCCATTCCTAGTTTGCTCTCTCTGCTTCATTCTTCTACTTGCTCCCACACTTTCCTTCCATGACAGACTCTTAGCCCTCAGAAACCATAAGCCCAAATAAACTCTTTCTTCTATAATTGCTTTGGTCACGGTGTTTTTATCAATGAATAGAAAGGTAACTGATACACTACCTCAGGTGTGCAAACTCTGATAGCCAAGATGGATAACAATCAGTGTTCACTGGGGATACCCCCAAGCCACTGACTTCTGCTTCCTTCATCTCACAAACTCAAAGAAGGAAATTCATGGACAATGGTAGAATGGGTTCAGGCAGGAATTCTGTAGGATTTTAAGTAAAAAGAAAGAAGGCAAAACAACAAATGGTCTCAACCACTGAGCAATCTCCCTAGACCCCACTTAAAAGTTTTTAAGAGATCTTCAGTGATATAATTTTGGTGTTAACAGTGACTGATCACCAAGGTCAAAACAATACAAAAATTATCATTGTCTTCTGAGAAATCTACTCTAAATGGTTTAAAACAAAATAAAAACAAGAACTCTAAATGCAAACCAACCATCCAAACAAATCCCACAGGAACTGTGTCTAGCTAGGTAATATGTTATTCTCAGAGCATTAAATAGTATGTGGTGTAGAGGAGACACTCTGCTTAAATTGTGGACTTTGTGAAAATACACTTGGGGGTGACGTAGAAGCACAGACCTGAAGAGTTTGGGAGTACCCTAAACTCCAGTCCAACTATCCTGTGTGCAATCTCACAAGGCTGTTCAGTGGGTAAAACTCTATGCAGCAGCATTATACTTTATTTAGAGAAATTATATAAATAAAAAGTCAGTTCTACTTGGAGTAGAGAAAACGGAAGGCTCAAATGAAAAGTTGCTAATATTCATCAAGGCATTGCCAGGCAGAGAATGTTCAGATGGATAAAAATTGCCAGGGAAGGTAAGAGCTCCCAGCCTCAGCCTGAGGCCATTAACTGTGCGAATTGTATAACTAATGTTCCTATTCTAATTCCGTGCTTATTAAGCAATACTATAATTCTAATTTGGCTTCCTGTGGATGTCAGGGAAACAAATCTTGAATGTCTTGAGAATGAATGTATTGTCTGTACTAACCATGACAAAACTGAGCTGCAACCATGCAGTTAGCTATTTCTTTTCAGTTATTTCTTTTCAGATATTGGTTATTCCACCTTGGAAACTAAGAGACTGAAAAATAAAAGCAGTAACTTGGCAAAATTATATTTCAAAAATATATTTCAGATTAGATTTTAGTGAGGAGATGAGAGTTAAGAAATACATGACTGAGCTCAAGCAAACAAGATAAATACGGTGAGATTTTCTAGGCTGGAGGACCTGAATTAGGAGTGTGTAGGGCTAGAGAATGTGGACTTGAGTAGGGAATATTTCTTTGCAGTCTTGTTAGTATTAAGTATTGTTTTCTGAAACCTGCTAATTTGATAGCTGAGCAAGGTCATTTTTTTTTTTTTCAATTTGGGACTTAATGTGTTTTATTACTACTGAAGATTGAAAAATATTTGGCTAATTCTTCTATTTAGTCATGGCTTAACATTTTATTTGGTTTTATTTTATTATTATTATTTTTTTGAATGAAGCTAGGGCCTAAACACAGAGCAGTGCACTTGGAAGCTTGTACTTTTTACAATGAACTACATATTTAGATCCTTGTTTAATTTTCTTGAATTGAATTCTGTTTTTCATAGATATTTTTTAGCCCTTAAATTTGTAAAAACAAACAAACAAACAAACAAATAAACAAAACAAAATAAAACAAAACCCAATAGTGGTGATAAGAGCATTTCAACTTTGCAAAAGCCAAATAGAACCAATTGAAATGCAAAGCAATCCTATTTTAACTTTAACATAATGCATTAACATTGTTTTGACCTTCAGTTTTGATTTACACAAACCTGCCTGGGAGACAGAATTTACTGACTCAACATAGACCAAACACTTGTGCTGTAAGAGCAAAAAAAAAAAAAAAAAAAAAAAAAAAAAAAAAAAAAAAA
>NW_026596095.1:26058370-26079295 GCF_907164565.1 Psammomys obesus
AAAAAAAAAAAAAAAAAAAAAAAAAAAAAAAAAAAAAAAAAAAAAATTTAAAATTTAAAAAGCCAAGGAATAGACAAAATTCTCTCAAATTGAATCAGTTTTAAGATTATTTTACAGGCTATTAAGTGAGAGTAGGAAAGCATCTACAAGCAATCTACCAATATATTTTTCTTCCTGGTGTTTATTTATTACATAATGAGCAAAGATAATAGCAATAAAAGACTTTTTCTTAAAAAAAAAAAAAAGAACATTTTAGGAGAAGAGGGAGGGAGGGTAGGACTGGGAGGGGATAGGGGAGGAAGCTACAGCTGGGATACAAAGTGAATAAACTTTAATAAATAAATAAATAAATTAATTAAAAAATTAAAATGCCCACAATTCCATCATTTTAATGCATATCTTATTTTTGAAACTTGAATCTTTGTGATTGTGTTATTGGTGTGCTTGAAAACTTGCACAGTATTTGGAAATCCATTCAAATGGATCTCTCTCCCTCTCAAGTGCCTCCTTTGAAGAGGCTGTGGGGTTGTCTGAAGCAGTGATAGCAGCTATTCTATTATCACTGAAGTGGTGTGATGAACACTTTCTTTCCATGGACCAAAGATTTTTATAACCCAAATTTAAGTTTGAAAGATGCACACATAACCTCTTTTAATCAAATTACAAATCATTTTGACTTGAGCAATTTCTTTTCTCCCATTGCTTTCAAATGCTTGGCAGTGTGGGAGTGCTGCGCACAGCGGGGCATCCCCTCTAACGTTTTGGAGGAGTCTAGAATCAGATCTGGGCTTTGGTTTTAGTCCCCTAACTTTCACGTCCTACATTTACAGCAATCCTGTTGAACTTTAGTTTTATCTTTTTGTCCTAGTTTTCTGAGACGGGTTTCTTCGTGTACCCCTGGCTGTCTTAGAACTTGCTCTGTAGACCTTGTTGACCTTGAACTCAGAGATCTGCTTGCCTCTGCCTCCCAAGTGCTGAGATTAGAGCCATGTATCACCACTACCTGGCTAGTTTTGTTTTCTACAAATACAAAAGTTACATATTTCTTCTAAGACAGCATCAAATCATAATTTATGAGTTCAGTAGATGTTAATGTTTTAGCCTGTTACTGTTTTTTTTTAATATATTATTTCTTGATATTGACGTTTGAATTGACTTTGGGTGTCAAAAGATTAATATAGAAAAATTCATGCACATTTTAGCTTTCCTGAGCACTTATGAAATGGGAATTCTCAGTATCCAAAATGTTTTTATCCTTTTGTTTTTCTAGTACTTCCTCTGTCTCCTAGGATTGCATGACCGACTGCAAACACCAGAAAATGAAAAACAAAAATGAGTATAAAAGAAAGAAAGGAAAGGCTTGGTAATAAGCAAAGCAATATTTATAAAACTATGAAAATTCTTTGGAACTATCAGTGCAGTACTAATTATCTTTAACCTTTTCCAGTCTTCTCATTTGTCATTTGCTGCTTTCTAGCTCTGTGATGTCCTCACACTGGATACAGCTTGAAGAAATCTGGAGCTATATTCATTGTTTCCCCATCTCATAGAGGTGTCAGCATAAAGACTACAGCTCTCACCTTGTAGGAAATAGGAGCCATTTTGAGTTACCACGGCCCAGGTGTTGGTTACTTCAAATTCTATAACCCAATGTGGAAGCAGTTTCATGAATAACAACAAATCATAAATCCAGGCAAGTCTAAAATGCGTTGATGGGTACTCCATAGAGGCAGAAACATCAAGATGAGAGAAGGAACTATTTTTTTATAGGCCTAACATGTTATCTGATGACATTCTTTGCCCTTGGATTGGTGGATGTTATTATTCTGCTAAGTTAACAGCTTCTAAGAGGTTTTTATTTATTACCATGAGGTGTTAGTTCAGATACAGAGTAGAGCAAGGAATATTCCAGAAGGCTGAAACTATCACAAGATAAAGTAATTAGCCTCTGAACCTACAAAATTTCAGTCTTTCCACAGTACTGGAATTCCAATCAGTCTCTGGAGACACAGAAACTTTTCATAACCAGACAACAACTTTTTATTTTATTTTTCCAGGAATTCTTGTTTATAGAGGGAAATGGAAAAGAACATACAACATTATTTGCAAACAAAGTTCCATCAGTCTATGGATTTAGGTTCTTATTTCTTCTAGTGAAGCAGGTACTTAGAAGCTGCTTTTGCATGGCCCCATAAGGGAACTGTCTTTGAGTTACCATTGCTGTTATGAAATTCCATGGCCAGAGCAACTTGAGGAAGAAAGGGTTTATTAGGCTTATGCTTCCTCAGTACTATTCATCACAGGGTGATAACAGGATCTCAAACTGGGCAGGGATGTGGAGGCAGCAGCTGATGCAGAGGCCATAAAGGAGTGCAGCTTACTGGCTTGTTCCTCTTGCTCTGCTTGGCCTGCTTCCATATTGAACCCAGTACCATCAGCCCACAATGGGCTGGGCCTTCTCCCATCAATTAATAATTTGGAAAATGTCCTACAGACTTGCCTATAACTCAATCTTATAGAAGATTTTATTTTTAAATTGAGGTTTCTTTCTTGCGCTTAGATAATTTTGGTATGTGTCGAGTTGGCATACAACTAAGCCAGTACAGGAACTAAAAGCAGAATGAAAACCTGGTGTCTCTGTCTTCACTTTTCAGTCTGTCTCTTCTACTTTGGCTGAAGGCACAGGGATAAAGCATTGTCCTAACCCTGCAGTCACATTGTGTTCCTGTCATCTTATTTTGGCCTCCTTTCAGTTCACCGGTCCTTGTGAACTCTGTCAAAAAGAAGTCAGAGGAGACATACAGATTTTATGGTACATTATAGAGCTTATTATGAAATGGACATTCCCATGGGATCAGCGTGGGCAATATACAGAGAAACTACTGGTGAAACCAAGCATTTTGACCAGTAATCAGTGTCCTGCAGTTTCAGTTCTTTGGTTTACAAACTGGTGATTATGAAGGAGGAATTCAGTCATCATGACCTTTAAGCCAGCTAATATCGTATTTGCTAACTGTTTAATGCTTGGATTCCTAGAAAACCCCAAAGAACAGAGTATATCCTGGACAAGGATCATTATTCCTCAAGGAAAGGCTGTGCCCTGGGAGGAAAAGTAATCACTTTGCAGGAGTTAAATTGATTCGTTCAGCTGATGACAGAGTAGAACTACCTTGCAGAACAGAAGGACCACAATGGTCAAGCAGACCACACCTTGACCTAATGTTTGTGTCTTTCCCCAATATCAGAGTTGATTGAATAACAAATTCATGTTAAATATATGTAGGTTACAAAATGGAGGTTAATGAGGCCACACAAGAGTTCAAGGAGTTTGAAAAAGAGGCCCAACTTAGAGGCAGGCAGAAATCTGATAGGGATTCAAAGAAAAATGTTTGGGAGACTAACACAGTGAGGTCAGCTGATGGCATTACTGCAGAGTCAAGCCACAGCCTTAAAATTGAATCAAGACTCAGAGTCAAGAAGAGCTGGAGAAGCAAGGTTCAGGACTGTGTGGATTGTAGAAGCAAAGGACAGGACAAGATTCCTATGGATGAATGGGTTGATAGAAAACAGTGATTTAAATAAGATGTATCCAATAGTAGGCATCAAGCTAAGCTGAAGCCCCTTGAGTAGTTGAGCACTCTCTGTCTGTCTCTTGGCTTGCATACCAGGTAGATGATCAGTCAGTGGGAGACCGGGGCATTCTCCTTTTGAGGGGACTAGGTGAGAGTGTTGTCCCTGGTTTTCCTAATATGATTTTAACATGCTTTATGGTCCCAGTTGTCTTCCACAAATCTATGTGGTTGCATCCGCCGCCCTTTTTCTGAATAAGTTTACTGGTCCGTATCTATATGTGTGTGTGTGTTATATTTTGTTGTTGTTATTGTAATAGATCAGGTCTCCCACGATCTGACTCACGGTGTTATAGTCTCAATACCAGCCCTTGGATCCTTCTCAAAGATTTGAGGTAGAATCCTACTCAAGAGAGGACTTAATTCCAAAGAACCAGCCAATCCCAATTGAGGTCACATAGCCGTAGTAGGAATTCCCCTTTCTGGCTTTAAAAGGGGCAGTACAGATGGCGTCAGTCACATGCACAGTAGGGTGCAAACTCATTATGCTTTTGCGTTTTCACTGAAAATGGAGTCAATTGTTTCTTGTAAGATGAAGTCTACAGGACAAGGCACAGCCTGAAAGAAAAAGACTTTACAGAACATACCGTGACTTAGATCAAGCCATACCTTGATTCCAACAGCCTGTTCTCATTAATATCCCATAGTCTATCATAGCAGCAGGTTCTTTCAGGTTTGACATGTTGGCTTTCTTCAGTTTCTGATAATTCTTGAGTTTCTTAAGAACTCAGCTCAGCTGTCTATCAGAAGCAGATGAGACATGAGTCTAAGAAAGTCTCTGACTGTTGAGAATTTGAGATGTTCTCTGCAATGAAAAAATTAAAAATCTATTAGCAATCATTGATTTAATCAGCTAGGAGAAAAAACTATTCTACTGATAAAGAATAAAGCAACTTTATCATGAAGAAACCTGACAGACAATTCTTTCATTGAATGATAAAAGCTTATCACCAGCAATGGAGCAAAGAGACATCAGGTACTCTTCAATAGAAACACTAATAATACAAGAACACATTTACTCCGCTTCCGGTGTCTATTTTATTTGCCCCTCTGAATGAGAATTAAGCATCCTCCACAAGGTCCTCCTTGTTATTTAGCTTCTTTAGGTTGTGGACAGGAGCCTACCATAGATGTTCTCTGAAAAGACTCCACCCAGCAGGGGATCAAAGCAGATGCTAAGACAGCCAAACTTTGGGCAGAGTGCTGGGAGTTTAATGTGTTAGGGTCAGTGAATCTCCTAAGAAAGACCCCAGACTCAGATGGTATGTGAAAACAAAGAGCATTTATTCATTTATTCTGTTTCTTTTGTCTTAGCATTTCAGTTTCTTAGGTGGGACAATGGACGACATATTCTCTTCTGTAATTTCTTACAGTTGACATTAGGACAATGCTTTTGGGCCCAGGCTGAAAGGGACTTAGTTAAGGCTAGGCAATGGGGCACTTATCAGAAGCATCTGATTAGTGATACAGTTGAAGAGGCAGGGAGAAATCACATAGGCTGGACCAGTTTACAACAGCTTTCCACAAGTCCACATCTCAGCAGCTTGTAGTCCACAGATGATTCCTGAATGGAGCTTGTTACCCAGATAAAAATATCTGCTGAGACAAATATAGACTAAGAACAGAGATTAAAATTTGTCTAGTATTTGGGGAAAGTGAGGAATCCTGAGACCAAGAGAAAAAAAATCCCATTTCAAGATCAGATGCATGTACTCACCCATAGTCTGTTTGATCTGTAGCAGGTGGATCGAGGTCTTATAACTTTTTGATTCTCTGAAACTCATATGCATTTTAGTTTACAAAAGGAAGTATATTAGTTGTAACACTGTATTGAGATCCATATTTTAGAAAAAGCAATTAACAGGTAAGACAGCAGGAGTAGAGTCATGCTGTTGAAACCTAGTAAGAGCTATAGCTTTGGGTTAAAAACCATAAATGTTATTTTCTCAACCCAGAGGGCTAGATATATGGATTGGACAAACATGTTTTTAGCATGAAGAGAAGCATTTTTAAGTTATATTCAGGAGACAACCAAAGGGAATCTAAAATCTTGAGCTTGTGACTGAATAGTAAGTAGCCAATACTCCATCAGCTTATCAGAACTCCATTGATCAGTGTTAAATTTTTGAACTTTTGAAATTTTGTAACAACATAAGTATAACAATAGCATAGGGTAGAGGAGAGAGATTTGAAACATTTTCCATTTTTATATGCCTTCAATCACTTTCTTCTATCACTACAATTTGCATTTACATACCTTAAAATACCTTCTTAGACCTGAAAACACTTTACAACTTGCATTTACCAACCTTAAAATACCTCCTCAGATCCACAAGCATTTTTTTAGATCCTCTTTACTTAAACTTTCATATCCTCAGAACTTATATAAACCTTATACCTTTTCTATCCAGTTATTTACCTTAAGACACAGGCAGTTGATTACTGGGTGCAGTCATTTAAATGAAGAAATAGTGAAAACTTACATTGAAATATGTTTATCTTTTAACATGAAGCCTTTGAGTTTTAAAATAAGAGATCCAATACCTAGTAGTTTAAACTAGCCAATGAATAGACTAATAAACTAACAGTGGATCTTATTGTCTTTTATTAGCCTAGCCGTCAATGTGATCAGAAACCCGAGAAGGATAAATTGTGACCTAAATGAATCTACGTATTAACCAAAATGACAAAAATGACTAGCCAGTCTAACACCTAGATAGTTGTCCCTGGAACCTGTGTTTTCATAGCATCATGGACAGAGACAGTCTGGCCATCAGGCACAGAAGAAGCTATTTCTATGGAAGAAGAACATGAGAGACTGACGTTAGCTCATTTTGAGCAATGTGAGACAATAACTCTCTAGGTGTCCAGTTTTGTCTACAGTTTAAGCTGGACCTCAGCAGCAGGTTATTTGTGGCAGTTGTGCCCTGTGGTCAGCATACCACAATCCAGAGGTGAAGTTTTCTCTCATTGTGCCCAAATGTTCTTGCAGATCTTGAGGAGCTATTCCTAAGATGTGGGACTCTCTGTCATAATAAGCTTACACATGTAAATGCCATGTTCATCAGATCTCTGACAAGCTTGAGGGGCAGCATATCTGAGTTAGTCTTTGTCTGTGTTTAGTAATCTGCTCTAAACTGCATCCTGTCAACATAAAAATAATGTTATAATCTATAATTATGGCATATTCTGTAGATAAATGTTTTAGGATCACGTTTATTTCAAGTAGATCTAAATAGGCTATCTTTGTAGTTAATAGTCTAGGTTTAACCTTGAAAATGTAAACAAGAGACTAGGTAAAGCTCAGTCTTGTAATCAGCTGCATCAGTTATTAGCATAATATCAAAGCAAAACTTTCAGAAACAAGACATTCCTGGGAAACTGAAAACAGCATGGCAAAAGTTATGTCCCCTGGCCTTACTCTCTGTGCAGAAGAGGTGAAAACACCTGAGAAAAAGCCAGACGAGTATTATCCAATTCTCCCAGAACCTGACAAGGACCTCTCCGGGGATTGAGAACATCTTCCTCTATCTCTGGTCATTGAACTGTGTGAGTGTCTGCCAAGTCCTTTTCGACCTCCAGACTATGCTCAAGCTGCTTCCAGAACACAAAAACCCAAAAGACATCAGACCAGACATATGCCCCTCCCCCCAAAAAAGAAAAACAACAACTTACTGATCAGTCGGGGAGAAAAAGGGTCACCTCCAACGCTCAACCAGTCTGGGTAGTGGTCCTCAGCATCCTAGGACACGCCCCCAAATGTTAGGGTCCATGAATCGCAGAAGAAAGACCCCAGACTCAGATAGTATACAAAAACAAAGAGCGATTATTCTGCAGAGAATTCCATCATGCTGGGATCACCACTTTCATAAAATGGCAGTAACCCTGAAGGAAGCTCGCACGCCCCATTTTAAAGCCAGAAATTGGAATTCCTACTGTGGCTACGTGACCTTGATTGGGTTTGACTGGTGCCCATGGAGGCTATGTGACCCTGATTGGGATTGCCTGGCACTTTGGAACTAGGTCCTCTCAGTATTGAAGAGTAGGGGGATTGAAGGACCCTGAGGGATAGGAGCTCCACGAGGAGACCAACAAAGCCAACAAATCCCGGCACAAGGGGGCTTGCAAAGACTGGTGCACCAACCAAGGACCATGTATGGAAAAGATCTAGACTCTGTGCTCAGATTAGCCCATAGGTAGCTCAGTATTCATGTGGGTTCTTAGTAGGGAGAGCAGGGGCTATCTCTGACATGGACACTGTTGCCTGCTCTTTGATCACTTCCCCTGGCAGGATGGCCTTGCCAAGCCACAGAGGAAGTGGATGCAGGCAGTCCTAATAAGACTTGATAGGCTGGGGTCAAATGGTAGGGGACAAGGGCTTCCCCTTTCTGAGGACAAGGAGAAGGGGATAAGAGGGAAAAGGTAGGGAGGGTGGGACCAGGGAGAGATGAGGGAGGAGGCTATAATTAGGATGTAAAGTGAATAAATTATAGAAAAATTTTAAATTAAAAAAGAATACTTTACACATCATTTTTGCCTCAAGTGCACAATCTGTATCAAATCATGCAGAACACAAGATGAGTCTAAAATGAGAAACATAGCACAAAATACTGTGGCCGTACTTTAAAAAATAGCAGTGTTATGAAGGGCTAATGTATTGTTTCAGGTCAAAGGCAAAAAGCAGACACGAAAACTAAACATAAAGAGTGACCCTAGACTAGAGATGTAAACTCAGTGCTAAAAGACATCTTAGTACATGGAAGGCCCTGAGTTCAAACCCCAGCACTGTAGAGTGATTGATCTTTGGAGAATGAAAATGAGGTCATAACTGCTCCTAGGTATGGTTGAGGAGAAGGATTTTATTGTAGTTATGAGGGAGAGAACAGCTAGAGGCATTTGGAAGAGTGCAGAGCAAGGAGAGAAAGAAGTAGAATGAACATGGCCAGCAGATTGGGCTGGGCCATGAGAGGAAGAATGAGAGAATAGGAGAGAGACCAGAGGGGGACCAGGAGAGGGAGAAGAACCAAGACAATGAGCACTGAGAGAGCACATGGTCAAAATGGTTGGATTATATAAGAAATCATATTAAGGAGGTAGATATAGGAGGGTGAGGCATTCAAGTACACATTGAATACACAATGAATTCAAAGTCAGCTTGGGCTACATAAGACCCTGTCTCAAAACAAACAAATAACCAAAACAGAACAACAAAACCTAAATCACCACTACCACTGTCACCACCAACACCAACATCCATCTCAAAATAAAGCAAAACAACAACAACAAAATAAATAAATAAAATATAATGAAAGGTACATCAAGGGACTGAAGGATGAAGGGCTGAAGGAGGCTGTTTGAGGTCTTGGGTTTGATCCAGGGGAATGATGTCTGTCTGTATCACTCAAACGGCTCACTAAAATGGTTGGTTGGCCAATAAATACCTTCCTCTTCTTTTCATCATTAACTATGTTAGTCTGTTCAAGGGGGTATAATGAAAGTCTCCTGACCTGCCAGAAATTCTGACATTCCTGTGACTTTATCTACAAATGGATCCTGTGATAAAACTCAGTTTAATTCTTTGAGGGAGATCTTATTTACCCAACATCCGAACTTTTAATAGATTGATAAAGCCTGCCTCCATTTTAGAAGCCATTTTATAGAAAACACAAGCTAGATTCATTACCATTTATGATTAAATCTGTTTCTCAAGGATTGAACTATGCTTAACCATAAATTGTTCTGTACAGCATGTTTCAGGAAATGACAATCATGCCTTTGTTTCCAATGGTTATTATGACCACGTTGTAATGAACACCCTGCAACCATCTCTACCTCACATCCCATCCTGAGATTGTTATGACTAACTTGCTATGCTTGTGCTTTACTTCTATTACCCTGACTACTTGCTTGCTAAACACCCCATTGGGAAAACCCTACTCCTCAACTATAAAAACCCTTATCTTTCTCATGTCCAATGCTGATCTTTTCAACCTGGATTGAGGGAGAGACAACTTAAGTAAGTAAATAAGAAAGCTTGCTCTAATTTGGCTATGATGGTTTGGGCCGTTGGTCTTTCTCCTTGAATCTGTGGGACTAGCAAGATCACAAACTAGAGCACTCTGCACAAAAAACTATAAATTGCTGTTTTACTTACAGCTGCATTTGAGAGCTGTGTGTCAGCCATTTTCTGGACACAGCAGCTATTTGGATTCTGTAATACTGTGTTTTAGGAAACTTCTTCAGCATTGTTGTTTCCTATAATTACTTCTCTTGAGCTTAGGCACCCTGCTGTTGCATTATTTCCTCTGTGCCTACATTTGTGAATCTCCTTTGTGATAAACATCTGCGCTTACCCTAACTTCCTCCCTCCTGTCTCAGAGGATGAATTATTCCTCCTACTGTTCAAGCCTTTGTAGTTTGGCTTTTACTCATCCTACCTTCTTTACCTCCTGACTGAAATGATCTTTCCTGAGATAAAACAATGCATTAAATTCTCCAAACCAACTGGGACCTTCTAAAACCCCCTTTCTACTCATCTCTCCTCTATTTGTGCTCACAATAAAAGCCCTTCTCAAAATTCTATTACAGTTCTTAGCTTACTTTATTCAACTCTAATCACATATGCCCACATGCCTAACCAATTTTATTATTTCCTTTCACAGGCTCCTCTGGTTTCACCTGAAAATTTCTAATCTTGATGTGTTTTTGTCTGTAAGCACATCTCCTCACTCATTTTGAGTGGCCACTCAATTTTAATATCTTGATGCTCACTTGCAAATCTATACTACAATATAGATTGTAATATATTCCGATTTATAAAACTATCTAGAAAATTTCCAAATTCCAAAACATTTGGCAACATTTTAAGGTTTCACCTATAAAAACAAAATATTGCTTTTGCTGAATGAACTTTAAACTTCCAATTACGTGCACATTATCCCAAATATATCATTTATATAATCTTTGAATTTGTTCAATTCAACTAGGTCTGCATATTTTAAAAGTAAAACATTTTTTATTGAAATAGTTTTTATCCCATAATAGATCCTGATTAGAGTTTTTCCTCCCTCTATTTCTCCCAGTTTCTCCCTTCTTCTCCTCCTTTCAAATCTACCCACTTTCTGACTATCATTAGAAAATAAACAGGCTTCTAAGGAGCTATAATATGATATAATATAATAAAAATATGATGAAACAAAACTAACTTCAGAGTAGGACTTATGTATACTACCATATCATCTGAAAATTAAAATGTTTTGACTTCTTTTTTCCAATTTTTATCCCCTGATCTCCTCTAGTTGTCTTATTCCTCTAGCTAAGACTTTAAATACTATACTGAAAAACGTTTTCTTGTTTCTGATTTTAGTGGAATTGGTTTGAGTTTCTTTCCATTTCGGTTGATGTTGACTTTGGGCTATCTGTAAACCTCCTTTATTATATTGTGGTTTGTTCCTTGTATCCCTAATCTCTCCAGCCCATAGCAGGTAGTCTGGACAGAGCTAGGGATGAGAATGGGTGACTGGATTTGGAGGAGAGGAGGAGAGTGAAGATCTGAGGCCTGCCTACTTGCTTTGAGGGCTTATTTGCATCTCTAGCAGGCTTTTCTGGTGGTTTCCAGGGAATTCTTGCTGAAAATGGGGTCTGGGATAACAGGATACATGGGGAGAAGGTTGGAGGTGAAGATCTGCATGATTTGATGGAGACAGGGGCAGAGAGGAATGTGGCCACAGTAGATAGTCTGCTAAAGAGTTGGGCTGAGACTGAGAGATTGGATTTGGAGGACCTGAGGGAGAAGATCTTCAGTTAGCCTACCTGTATTCCAGGTTGGCAGGGCTGGTGGGTTTCTAGGAGTACCTGCTGTTTACGGGGGGCTGAGATAAAGTGGGGAAGAAGGAAGTTTGGAGTGGAAGATCTGTGTGATACACTGGAGCTGCAGGGTAGAAGTGCGGTGGGAGGTTGTAGCTTGTGGGTGAGCCTGAGAGATTTGATTTGAAAGAGAGGAGGGAGGGGTTAAGATCTACAGTTAACCTCCCTGCTTCCCTGGCAAACTGAAAATTGTTTTCTTAAATGTTGAGAAATTTAATATGCAACTAAAGCGAGATATATTTATATTAAAATAAATTTCTTTTGGCAAAATGAATAATAGTTTAACTCAAGCAAATTTGGTACTATACCAAACATGAAAATACAATTGATGAATTATTAATACTAACATTATCATTATTACAAAAGTAACTTTTTTGTTGTAAGATTTATTAAATATAAGAAATAGAATAAAATTTTATGTCACATTTTAAGTTGAAAAATCCTGTGAAGACAGAGAATGCGTCTTAGTATCTTGAATTGAATTGTATCATATCCAAATTTGTTTGGTTGTTGAAATCCTAACTGTCAGTACTATGTAATGTGATGGTCTGGTGAGAATTCATGACACAGGATAAATTTTTAAATAAGGTCACCAGAATGGTGAGTACCATATAAGTGAATTAAATTAACTATAAGGACAGAGAACTTAGAAAGAGACACACAGAGAAGGAAGATAATGTGAAGAAACTTAGGGAGAAGATGGCATTCCATAAGCCAAAGAGAAAGGAAGATCTTTCCCTAAAACCTCAGAAAGAGCCAGCACTACTATCATCTTTATTATGGACTATCAGAACTGTGAAATCAAACATTTCTGTTGCTTAAGGCATCCAGTTCATGGTACTTCGTGAGAGCATCCTTAGAAAACCAATATAGAGCTGAGTTGGGTGGCCTATGCCTGTGACCCTCACAGGGGCAGGAGGACTGCCCAAACCAGGCAGGACTACAAAGGAAGACTCTGTTTCAAAGACAGCCAAACAAACAAAGGAAGAAAGACTGACTGAGATAGCTAGGCTGCATGCAATAGTACTGGTTCATTCGAAACATAACAGTTGTTTCATTTTTACCTGCTGTTAGGTTGACATCCTTTTAATCACAAAACCACCAGTGAATTCTTTAAAGTTTAAATAAACTAAACTGGTAGCAAAATAGAAAAAAATAATCAGTCCATAGTGTTGAGGGCCAACTGACTGCATTTTTTCCTTCTTTTTCCTAGTTAAACATAACATTAGAAATTTATTTATTTTTGTATTATTCTCTATGGTGTTTTTGTCTAGTTATATCCCAAACTAAAGGTCAACTTTTTTTTTGACCTGTTCTTCCTCTACAATCTTGTGGTTTACACATCATAAATTGTTTCTATTGCTTCATGGTTTGTGTTGAGAACTGGCTGACTATAAAATATTTCATGGTATGTTCTGAGAATTGGCTGATAGCTAAAAATTACTAAATACAAAAAAATTGTACTTTTGTAATCACTTGCTATGTATCTCCGACTTGAGCTTGACTATAAAAAGGCTCTACTGCTTTCAGGCTTGGCTGTTTCTTCCCCCTACTTCAGAGGAGACTGAAAGTTTGACCTGGTCATAAAAAATCTTCTTTTTTTTTCTTCCTTTTTATTTTTTATTTATTATAATTTATTTACTTTGTATCCCAGCTATACCCTCCTCCTTTAGTCCCTCCCAATCATGCCCTCCCTCCCTCATCTCTTCCCATGCCCCTTCCCGGTCCACTGATAGGGGAGGTCATCCTCCTCTTCCATCTGACCCTAGCCTATGAGGTCTCATCAGGACTGGCTGCATTGTCCTCCTCTGTGGCCTGGTAAGGCTGCTTCCCACTCAAGGGGGCGGGGGAGTCAAAGAGCCCACCACTGAGTTCATGTCAGAGACAGTCCCTGTTTCCCTTACTAGGGTACCCACTTGGAGACTGAGCTACCATGGGCTGCATCTGAGCAGGGGTTCTAGGTTAAATCCATGAATGGTCATTGGTTGGAGTATTAGGCATTGTTTTCCTCTGTGGCCTGATAAGGTTGCCCCACCCTATCCAGGGGGAGGTAATCAAAGAACCAGCCACTGATTTCATGTCAGAGACAGCCTCTATTCCCCTTACTGGGCTGACATGGACTACATTTATACAGGGGTTCTAGGTTATCTCCATGCATGGTCCTTGGTTGGAGTATCAGTCTCAGAAAAAACCCCTGGGTACAGAATTTTTGGTTCTGTTGCTGTCCTTGTGGAGCTCCTGTCCCCTCCAGGTCTTTCTATCTTCCCCTTCTTTCATAAAGTTTCCTGCGCTCTGCCCAAAGTTTGGCTATGAGTCTCAGCATCTGCTTTGATAATACCATGCTGGGTAGAGTCTTTCAGGGGCCCTCTGTAGTAGGCTTCTGTCCTGTTCCCTGTTTTCTCCATCTTCTGCTGTCTATCCCATTTGCCTTTCTTAATAAGGATTGAGCATCTTACCCAGGGTCCTCCTTTTTTATTATCTTCTTTAGGTGTACAGATTTTAGTATGTTTATCCTATATTATATGTCTAATATCCACTTATAAGTGAGTATATACCATGTGTGTCTTTCTGATTCTGGGATATCTCATTCAGGATGATCTCTTCTAGTTCTAACCATTTGCCTGCAAATTTTATGAGTTCCTTGCTTTTAATTGCTGAGTAGTATTCCATTGTGTAAATGTACCACGATTTCTGTATCCATTCATCCATTCCTCAGTTGAGGGACATCTGGGTTGTTTCCAGGTTCTGGCCATTATAAATAAAGCTTCTATGAACATGATTGAGCAATGTACTTGTTGTATACTTGAGCATATTTTGGATATATGCCTATGAGTGGTATTGTTGGATTTTGAGGAAGCACTACTCCTAATTGTCTGAGAAAGCACCAGATTAAGTTCCAAAGTGATTGTACAACTTTACATTCCTACCAGCAATGAAGGAGGGTTCTCCTTTCTCCACATCCTCCGAAGCAAAAACTCAAAAACTTAAGTTTTTGTTCTTAGCCATTCTGATGTGTGTAAATTGAAATCTCAGGGGTGTTTTGATTTGCATTTCCTTGATGACTAAGGATGTGGAGCATTTCTTTAAGTGTTTTTCTGCCATTTGACATTCCTCAATTGAGAATTCTCTGTTTAGCTCCGTACCCCATTTTTTTAATTAGATTACTTGATTTGTTGCTGTTTAACTTCTTGAGTTCTTTATATATTTTGGACATTAGGCTTCTGTAAGATATAGTGTTGGTGAAGATTCTTTCCTGGTCTGAGAAAGAAATTAGGAAAACAACACGTTCACAATAGCCACAAAGGACATAAAGTACCTTGGTGTAACTCTAACCAAGTAAGTCAAAGACTTTACATATATATATATATATATATATATATATATATATATATATATATATATATATATATATAAACTTCAAGTCTCTGAAGAAAGTAATAAAAGAAGATATCAGAAGATGGAAAGATCTCCCATGCTCATGGCTTGGCAGGATTAACATAGTGAAAATGGCCATCCTGCCAAAAGCAATCTACAGATTCAATGCAGTTCCCATCAAATTACCAACACAATTTTTTACAGACCTTGGAAAAAAAATTCTCAACTTCATGTGGAATAAGAAGAAACCCAGAATTGCTAAAACAATCCTCTACAATAAAAGATCTTCTGGAGGTATCTCCATTCCTGATCTCAAGCTTTACTATAGAGCAATAGTAATAAAAACTGCATGGTACTGGTATATAAACAGACTGTTGGATCAATGGAATCAAATAGAAGACCCAGTAATAAACCCACATACTTATGGACACCTGTTTTTTGACAAAGATGCCAAAACCATACAATGGAAAAAAGATAGCATCTTCAACAAATGGTGCTGGTCTACCTGAATATCTACATGGAAAAAAAATGAAAATAGATCCATACTTATCACCCTGCACAAAACTAAAGTCCAAGTGGATCAAAGACCTCAACATAAAACCAGGTACTCTAAATCTGTTAGAAGAAAAAGTGGGGAACAGCCTTGAAATCATTGGCACAGGAGACAACTTCCTGAACAGAATACCAACAGCACAGGCTCTAAGAGCAACAATCAATAAATGGGACCTCATGAAACTGAAAAGCTTCTGGAAAGCAAAGTACACTGTCATCAGAACAAAACAACACACTATAGACTGTGAAAGGATCTTCACCAACCCTTTATCTGACAGAGGGCTAATATCCAGAATATATAAAGAACTCAAGAAGTAAAATAAATTCGTACCTTGCAACATTTCTGTGTTGGTTTTTGACCCCATAATAAATAGAATTTTGTTTTATCAATTGCTTTGGTTGCAAACTGCATTTATCCCTTTAGGAGAGTATCGTATCTTTTAATAATAAAATTTTATTTTTAACATATGCAAATTTTAATACTAACCATTTTATTTTATTTTATTTTTAATTTTTATTTTTTTCTTATTAGTTACATTTTATTAACTCTGTATCCCAGCTGTATCCCGCTCCCTCATTCCCTCCCAATCCCACCCTCCCTCCCTCCTCTCTGCCTTTCCCCTTTCCAAGTCCGCTGATGGGGGGACCTCCTCCCCATTCATCTGACCCTGTTTTATCAGGTCTTCAAAGTCCTCCTCTGTGGCCTAACAGGACTATTCCTCCCTTGGATGTTGGAGAGGCCAAAGAGCCAGCCACTGAGTTCCTGTTAGAAATAGTCCTTGTTTCCATAACTATGGGAAACCAATTGGTTACTGAGCTACCATGGGCTACATCGGAGCAGAGGTTCTAGGTTATATCCATACGTGGTCCTTGGTTGAATGTCAGTCTCAGAAAAGACCCTGTGCCCAGATATATTTGGTCCTTGTGGAGCTCCTATTCTTTCTCTATCATACTAACTCCCCTTCTTTCATATGATTCCCTGTACTCTGCCGAAGGTTTGGTTATAAGTCTTAGTGTCTGCTTTGAAACACTGCTAAGTAGAGTCTTTCAGATGCCTTCTGCGGTAGACTCCTGTCATACGTTCAATGCATATTCCATCTGTCTTTCTAAATGAGGATTGATTATCTTACCCCGTGTCCGCTCTCTTGATTATCATTTTTAGGTGCATAGATTTCATTATGTTTATCATATCTTATAGGTCTATATAAGCGAGTATATACCATGTTTGTCTTTCTCCTTCTGGGATATTTCACTCAGAATGATCTTTTCTAGATCCCACCATTTGCCTGCAAATTTCATGATTTCCTCCTTTTTGATTGCCGAGTAGTATTCCATTGTGTAAAAATACCACAATTTCTTATCCACTTCTCCGTTGATGGACATCTGGGCTGTTTCCAGGTTCTGGCTATTACAAATAAAGCTGCTATAAACTTGGTTGAACAAATATCTCTGTTGTGTACTTGAGCAAATTTTGGGTATATACCTAGCAGTGGTATAGCTGGGTCTTGAGGAAGCACTATTCCTATTTGTCTGAGAAAGCGCCAGATTGACTTCCAAAGTGGTTTTACCAGTTTACATTCCCACCAGCAGTGGAGGAGGGTTCTCCTTTCTCCACAACCTCTCCAGCATGTGTTGTCACTTGAGTTTTTCATCTTGGCCATTCTGATGGGTGTAAGGTGAAATCTCAGGGTCGTTTTGATTTGCATTTCCCTAAGGGCTAAAGAGGTTGAGCATTTCTTTAAGTGTTTCTCTGCCATTCGCTATTCCTCTGTCGAGAATTCTCTGTTTAGCTCTGTTCCCCATTTTTTAATTGGATTACTTGGTTTGCTGCTTTTCAGCTTCTTTAGTTCTTTATATATACTGGATATTAGCCCTCTGTCAGAGGTGAAGATTCTTTCCCAATCTGTAGGCAGTCGCTTTGTTTTGATGACGGTGTCCTTTGCTTTACAGAAGTTTTTCAGTTTCATGAGGTCCCATTTATTGATTGTTGCTCTTAGAGCCTGTGCTGTTGGAGTTCTGTTCAGGAAGTTGTCTCCTGTGCCAATGAGTTCTAGGCTGTTCCCCACTTTTTCTTCTAACAGATTTAGAGTACCTGGTTTTATGTTGAGGTCTTTGATCCACTTGGACTTTAGTTTTGTGCAGGGTGATAAATATGGATCTATTTTCATTTTTCTGCATGTAGACATCCAGTTGGACCAGCACCATTTGTTGAAGATGCTGTCTTTTTTTCCATTGAATGGTTTTGGCTTCTTTGTCAAAAATCGAGTATTCATAGGTGTGTGGGTTTATTTCTGGGTCTTCTATGCGGTTCCATTGATCCTTCTTTCTGTTTTTATGCCAATACCATGCAGTTTTTATTACTATTGCTCTGTAGTACAGCTTGAGATCGGGGATGGAGATACCTCCAGATGATCTGTTGTTGTTCAGGATTGTTTTGGAGATTCTGGGTTTTTTGTTTCTCCATATGAAGCTGAGAATCTTTTTTTCAAGGTCTGTAATGAATTGAGTTGGTATTTTGATGGGAATTGCGTTGAATCTGTAGATTGCTTTTGGCAGGATGGCCATTTTCACAATGTTAATCCTACCAATCCATGAGCATGGGAGATCTTTCCATCTTCTGATAGGTTCTTCAATTTCTTTCTTCAGAGACTTGAAGTTTTTCTCAAACAGGTCTTTCACTTGCTTGGTTAGAGGCACCCCAAGGTACTTTATGTTAGTAGTGGCTATTGTGAAGGGTGTTGTCTCCGTAATTTCTTTCTTGGCCCTTTTGTCTTTGGTATACAGGAGGGCTTCTGATTTTTTTGAGTTGATTTTGTATCCTGCCACTTTGCTGAAAGTGTTTATTAGCTGAAGGAGTTCTCTGGTTGAATTTTTGGGGTCGCTCATGTATACTATCATATCATCTGCGAATAGTGACACTTTGACCTCTTTCTGATTTGTATCCTCTTGATCTCCTTTAGTTGTCCTATTGCTCTGGCTAGCACTTCAAGTACTATGTTGAAGAGATACGGAGAGAGTGCGCAGCATAGATATTCAAAATTGTGATGTCTTCTTGGTGGATTTTTCCTTTGAACATAATATAGTGGCCCTCCATATCTTTTTTGATTAACTTAGGTCAAAAATCTATTTTATTAGATATTAGGAATGCTACTGCAGCTTGTTTTCTGGAACCATTTGCTTGAAAAACATTTTTCCAGCCCTTTACTCTGAGGTAGTGTTTACCTTTGTTGCATAGGTGTGTTTCTTGGATGCAACAGAATGTTGGATTCTGTTTCCGCAACCATTCTGTTAGCCTGTATCTTTTTATTAGGGAATTGAGTCCGTTGATGTTGATAGATACTAGAGACCAACAATTGTTACTTACTTTAGATGTGGGGTTGGTGGTGTCGCTGAGTTTCATTGCTTGTATTCTTTTGGTTTTTTGTTGTGTAGTTATCTATTTCCTCTGTTTGCTTAGATGTAGTTGTTTTCTTTGGTTTGGAGTTTCCCTTCTAGTAAGTTCTGTAGAGCTGGGTTACTATGTAGATATTGTTTAAATTTGGTTTTGTCATGGAATATTTTGAATTCTCCATCTATGTTGATTGAAAGTTTTGCTGGTATCGTAGTCTGGGTTGCAATCTGTGGTCCCTTAAGGACTGCATAATTTCTGTCCAGGCCCTTCTGGCTTTCACAGTTTCTGATGCGAAATCCGGTATGATTCTGATATGTCTTCCTTTATATGTTACTTGGACTTTTTCCCTTGCTGCTTTTAGAATTTTTTCTTTGTTCTGTAGGTTCAGTGTTTTGACTATGATATGACGTGAAGAATTTCTTTTCTGGTCTAATCTACTTGGTGTTCTGTAGGCCTCTTGTATGTTTATGGACATCTCTTTCTTTAAGTTGGGAAAATTTTCTTCTATAATTTTCTTGAAAATATTTTCTGGACCTTTGAGCCTGATGTCTTCTTTTTCTTCTACTCCTATTATTCTTAGGTTTTGTCTTTTCATGGTGTCCTTGATTTCTTGGATATTTTGTGTTTGGAACTTTTCTGATTTTATTTTTTCTTTGAGAGACGTGTCAATTTCTGCAGTGTATCTTCGACTCCTGAGATTCTTTCTTCCATTTCTTGTATTCTGTTGGTGATGCTTACCTTTGTAGTTCCTGATCTTTTCTCTATGTTCTCCAGCTCCAGGTTTTTCTCTATTTGTGTTTTCTTTATTGATTCTATTTCTTTTTTCAGGTCTTGTACCATTTCCTTCATCTGTTAGAATGTGGAGTCCTGCTTTCTGTTTTCTGGACTGTTTTCAGGAAGGTGAGAGAAGTTCACTGGTTTGGAAGTGTGCATTGTGGTTTCAGTTTTGCCTAAGTAAGGAATGTGACGCTGGCGCTATTCGCATGCGCTTTTAGCGGGCGCAGTGTGCATGCATGGATTCTCTGGCTATTGCAGTGGCCTACAGGCCAAACTAGTATGCAGTTCTGTCTGGGATCCAGGGATTGTTTACCTGGATTACACTGGTGGACCCACAAGGCAGAAGTTTCAGCGTTAGGGTTGCTATCCCAAGAATCCCTATGATGCCCACACTATGGGTGTGGGTGGCAGGGATCTCGTCTGGTTGTTTGTAGGGAGAGGCCCTGGGTCTCGGGCAAACTCTCCCTAGAAGGCTCACTCACTCCCTTGCAGGAATGCACAGGGGTTCCCCTTGCTCTCTACTCTCCAATTTGGTCCTGCTGGGGAGAATGCGCAGGTAGGCTAACAGTCAGCTCTGTGGTACTGTGGCAGCAGGACTCGGTTGTCCACCTGTCCTGTGTGCTGCCTCTCTGTCCTTTCCCTCTGCCAGGAGGGTTTTTTTTGGCTGGTCCCGGGGTAGTGAGGGAAAGAGTTGGGTTGAGTCTTCTCAATCTCAGATCCCAGGCTCAGATCTCTCTGTCAATAGCAGCTGGCGGTAGAGCCTATGTTTGCTGATTCTGGGAGAGTACCAGTTAGGATTGAGTGTCCTCAGATCCATAACTCAGGTTTCTCTGCCAGGGGCCGCTGGGTGAGCTGGAGAGTGGGTGCTGTGTCCTGTGGCAGGCTGCCTCTCTGTCTTTCTTCTCTGATCTTCCCCTCCGCTAGGGCAAGCTTATGGGGGCACTCTCAGGGGAGTGCCAGGAGGGGTTGGGACTTCTCAGTCCTGATCCTGAGCCGGGGTTTCTTTGCCAGGGGCTGGGGGGGGAGGGGCGCCCGTGCTAGGACTTGGTGCTAGACCTTATTGCACTGCACCCGGGAGAGTCTCAGGACGTGTTGAATGACCACAGTCCCAGATCCCAAGCTGAAGTTTGTTCGCTAGGAGTAGAAGGCAGCACTGGGGTCTGGGCGCTGTGAAGCCACTGTGCGCCTCTTTATCCTTCCACTCCACCGTGGCAGGGTTAAGGCAGCGTTCTGGTTCTCCGGGGAGTGCCCGAAAGGATTGGGTTTTCTCAGCCCCATCTCGTTTTTTTTTGTTTGTTTTTTTTTTTTTTTTTTTTTTTTTTTTTTTTTGGGGGG
>NW_026596095.1:26079695-26162195 GCF_907164565.1 Psammomys obesus
TTTTTTTTTTTTTTTTTTTTTTTTTTTTTTGGTGGGAGCTGTAGCTCTCGCTGGGGCTGGGGTACAGACAGTGTGGTCTGTGGTCTGTGGCAGATTTTGCTGGTCGCCTCCTGCCTCCTCCAAAGAGGGAGTAGGGTTTTTGGGTGCCGGGAAGTGCCTGGGGATCACCTCTAGGGGTGTCTCCTCCCGGAGAAGTCTGCCGTGACCTGATTCTAGATGGACTCAGTTCATGGTTAGTCTCTTTCTTCTTGGAAGTCTAGATAACTCTGTTCTGGGTTGATCAGCCCCTTCACTCACCAATATCTGCGTTGCGGGTCCTCTCCCCTTCAGCTAAGCTGCCCACTAGCCGCCGCCATCTTCGAGGAGCCAATACTAACCATTTTAAGTAACAATGAAAGTATTATATAATGTAACAATAGTAGATGATATAACAGATTATGTTATCTAACTCCAATATTTAACATTTTTGACATTTATCTTTCACTATTTTTTAAAAAAATGCTTTACATTTTCTTTGTTAACTTTTACAACTTGTGTCTACTTTTCTCTATTGCTAGATATTTTGTTTGTATTTGTGTGTGAATGACTGTTGGGTTTTAAATGCTCACTGTGCTATATAACCTCATTCTTTTAAAACCAAAGTCAGTCATTGAAATAGTACAGTGATATTAGTTATTATTACTTCTCTTTCTTTCATCCAGTAGTAAAAGATTGATGACACTGCATGATTTTTCCCAAAGTTATGTGGATAATAAAGAGAACATTCTGTTTTTAAGCAGTTTATTTATTTATTTATTTATCTGGGAGGAGAGGGCAGGCAGTGGTGCTGTGGATCTAACCCAGGGCCTATGCCTGCTAAGTAAGCGCTTCCTACTGAGCAATACGCAACATTGTTTCAGTTTTCTGATTTCAGTACTTAGTGTTCTTTACCTAATACGCGTTTATAATATACTTACATAGCTTTCTATCAATAGATTCATCCATTAATTTGGGGACTGGGGTTGACCTTTTTTACATGGTTATGATGGCCTTGAACTCCTGATCCTTTTTTTTCTGTCTTGCAGGTGGCTGCATCTCAGGCATATTCCAACATACCTGGTTTCTCTCTCTTTCTTGAGACAGGTTCTCACAGTAAGCCCAGGTTGGCTTGTAACTCTATGTATCCGATACTGGTCTTGAACTTGGAACAATCCTCTTGTTTAAAACCCCCAAGAACTGGGTTTGCAGGTGTGAATCATGATGTCCAACTGACATTTGTCTGTAAGTTACAGCAATCCTGACTCAAATCTGGCTTAAACAGCAAACTTCTTATGTGTCACAATCCTGGATAAATGGCAGACTTCAGGGTAAATCGCTTCAGTGGCAGGTAGAGAACAGGTCTGTTTCAGAGTCTAACTTATCTATATCTTAGGCATTAAGCAGTTTATTTTTCAGGTATAAGGGTGCTCTAATGTCCAGAGATTCTATCAACACAATGCTTTCCATCACAGAAACATCCAAAAAATAGACATTTTTATACTGAGGCTCATTCTATTTCTCATTACTTCTTTAATTTATTGAGATTATAATATAATTTTATCATATTTAGAATTATAATTTTCTGAGAACTCCTCGCAGAATATTACGACTGTTTGGTCACTATGCCGCTTTGGTTAAAAAAAAAAAATTACCACATACCAAAATTACCCAGACACAAGGTCTATACAAGTCTGTGAACGTCTATACAGTTAGAGGAGTCATTTGGAATGGAAACTGTAGAGCTTCACATTAGATTTTATACTTTCATTATTGATACATTTGATTCTTTTATCAACCACCAAAAATGAAAAATCCATGACAGACTTAGAACCAGGAAACGTTTATAGCGTGATAACTCATGTTTATTACCTGCATTCGGCTCTATCCTTATTCCCTAATATTTAGCCGTTCTTGATCTTTTTTCTACATGTTATACTGTACCCATGTGTACATTGTTCATATAAATACATACATATATATTATCTAGATTCTACATATGAGTGAGAAAATGCTTTTTTTTCTCCTTTTGAGGTTGTATGACGTCACTTGATATAATACAAAGTTCATCTATCTTCCTGCAACTTTTATGATTTCATTTTTCTTTAGAGCTGAACAGCATTTCTCTACACATTTTTTGCCTTTGAGCATGTGTGTGTGTATGAGCACACTAAATTTTCATTAACATATTCACCTATTGATGAAAAACTAGGTTTATTCTAAGTCTTTGTTATAGGAAATAAAGTAGCAATAGGCATGGAGTTTATTTAATTTTTTATTTTCAATGTTGTGTTTAATAATAAAGTAAAAAGAGCCACAGACACACACCCACACACTAGATCATCACAAATCAGCATCCATTTACTATCTCCTAGTTGTGGGTCTTAAGCACAGGGGCCTTCAATAAGGTTCCCCCTGCAAGGCTTAAGTCAAAGTGTGGGCTGGTCTGGGCTTCCATCTGGGGGACTTTAGAACAATCTGATTTTGACTTCAATCAGGTGCTGGTAAACTCCTACTCCCCCCCCCCATTCCCCCATAAACTGATGTCCCTGATTCCTTGCTGACTTTGAACTGTGAGTTACTGAAGGCAGCTCCAGTGGCACCTACCTTACTCGCAATTGCTTGCTTTGGATACTCCCTCTTTCATTGTCTTACCTCAGCTGAAGCGTCTTTTGCTCTTCAGACCTTGTGTGGTGGGATTAGGTTCATCCAGCTCTTTTACTTTTAAGGCTTAATGTGCCTTAAAACTGATCCCAGTCATGTTCATAGCTTTCAAGGTTTAGAATGGGCATCCTCGGCAGTGGATATTTTAGGCAGGCATAACACAGCAGCAGTTGCCTTTTGTTGAACAAGTCATCATTGGCAAGGGGGATGAATTATTGTAATTTGCTTAGATAGTCTTCAGAGATGAAACAGAAACGCTGGGGTGTAAGACAGTGTTCGTTACATACCCACATTCCCGTGCTTCCTTTAAAGGATGTTGTCTTCTGAAAAGTACTCTATGATCTTTCTTATTTTTCAAAATACATTGTATATGTCTTCTAGGATATTGGTTAAACATTATTTTTGCAAGAAGCAGAGAGAGAGAGAGAGAGAGACAGACAGACAGACAGACAGAGACTTTAATGTTAAACCTGCATTTGATAGCAGAGTTCTGTTTCCCCATGCTATGGGAATAAATATTTTAAAGAGAAACCTGATTATTTGGTTGAGTTGATAGGACTTTATGTAAGACTTAGAGAATTCTGTCAGGTTCAGAGAGAATATTGGTGCAGCTGTTATAGGTAGGCTACCTTAGGTGTTTGGGAACAACTTGCTATAAGGAGTGTTTTCATGTATCATGGCTAAGTGGTCACCCAGGGACTCAGCAACTCTCAGAGCTCTCTCTAACACTGCTGTGGAGGCTTCCACTTTTTCCCCGCCCTGTCTACCATCACGCTTGGTCTAGTGGCAGGGACGTAGGGACAATCTGTGTTTTTATTATTATCTAGAGTGGCTTGAAAAAAATCTAGCTCATAAGACAATGTAATTGTCCTGATTTCCTTCTTTATAGGTGAGCTTTCAGAATCTGTATTCTTTGGGCGAGATGAGGAATTTCCTCAAAACAGGAGAACTTTTCACAAGCAAAGGCATCTGTCTAAGTGGGGAGTTTCTCTCACAGAAGCTTAGAAGTAGGGACCTGGCACTGTGAAATGTCCCAGTTGACAGTGTTCCTCAATAACTGTTAGGAAGGAACATGCAGGAGCAGGGAGGGATCAGGTCCAGGTGAGGTATTCAGTCTCCTTAGCTGGTTGCTGTTGCTTTATGTGCCAAAATGAAGCACGGGAGTGGTTAAACCTTCTGAAGTCTAAATACTTCCAAGAAACGAAGTGGTAGTGCACACAGTGGACAGATTTGGGGCTTCTGCCGCAAACATGATATGTCTAACAAACTGAAGGTCAAATGGATGGAAAATCTGGTCAGTCTCTATCGTTTTCCATTATTTTTGCACTACTCCTTTTAAAATATTAAATATGAGAAATTTTAGGTTGCATTTGGGTATAATTTTCTTAAGCAGTGAGGCAGAAATAATTCAGCCTTCTAGGTCTTTCCCCCAATACCTCATTTTAAGCACTGATCAGTGGAGTCAACTATTCCACTTTATTATGATATGTCAATATTATTACAATGTATATTTAATACAAATTAGTGGCTAATAAGCTTTTACGTCTTCAGAGAAATGTCCGTTTTCTTTGGATTATTTAAATTATTCAGCCAGTTCAGAATTGCCACCTTTATATTCAGGAATAAACCTTTAAACATTGGGTATTTGAAATACAATGTTGATAACTTTAAGAAATTAAACTTACTTTTTTATTTTACTTTACTTATTTTGTTTAAAGTTTTATTTTTATGTCTGCGAGAGTCTGACCTTCATACTCCTCTGGATGCCATGTGTATGCTTGATGCCTGAAGAGGTGAGAAGACTGTCAAACCCTCTGGCAGTGGAATTATGGATAATTGTGAGCTGCCATATGGTTGCTGGGACTTGAACCTGAGTTCTCTGCAAGAACAGCAAGTGCTCTTAATTACTGGGCCACTTCTTCAGCCCCTGGTTTTTAAAGAATCATATTAAAAACAAAATGGCAGTATTTATTGTTACCTGATAAGCACAAGGGCCATGAAAACAGTATCAGTACATATTTCAGAACCATATTGTCTGTACTGCCTTTTCAACTTCTCAATCCTTCAAGTATTTCCAGTTGGAAACTTTGTATAGCAAAGAAATACTGTCTCCTGTTAGCATGACCCACCCCAGTTGTTTCTTTGACTTTGTTTTAGATGGACTTTCTTCTGCATCATTCAAGTGAGGTTTATGTACTCATCAAAACCAATGATTTGACCATCCACACATTCACTTGTTCGTAAAGCCACACCTGGGTTTGCGATTTTGCAAGTATCTGAGGATGAAGTTGGAGGGCTGCATTTCACCTTCTACATCTTCCAGCCCTGTCCATGGAAAGCCAGTGTGGGAATCAGAGCCCACATGAATGGACATGCTGCTTCAGAAGGATTTTTCCGTTGTTGTTCTTTTTGAGACAGGGTCTTATGTATCACTGTTGTGTCTTCTCGAAGGCTTATGTAAATTTCAATTGCTTAGATGGAATTATAAACCTAAGTTCTTTTATATGAACTTAATAAGAAGGCGAATATTTTATTAGCCTAAATTGGTGAAATTGTGCCATCTAGTGCTCCTTACTAAAAAAAAAAATCCTTATAGGTTTTAAAGAGTATTCTAATTTGAGAATATTAAGTGTTTACAATAAATCTAGAAATTTATTTGTCTGATGTATAGTGTTAATTTTAGGTATGGTTTATTTTGGTAGGTGATGTTTTTTCTTTTTTCTCTTTTTTTTTCTTGTTTGAGAACCACTGTTGTGGATTTATTTATTTTTTGATTTTTTTTCTCATTTGCTAGTTTTCTGTGAGACAGTTTATAAAATTAAAGAAAGAAAAAAATACAAGCACCAACAATGAAGTCATAATTAGGAAATATTTCTGGAAGACTGTATTGCAGTTTATGCCAGTTTTTAGACTCAGTGTGTTCAATCTAGGTGTTTCTAAGATTCACCTTATTGAGCATGACCTAATTTGTAGATTGTATTCATGTCAAGAACTAGAAAGATTTGTGTGTGAGAGGATGAAGACCACCAGATAGGGACTTCCTTGCAGCTTACCAGGCTCCCACATGGCCACCATAGCTTGTTTTCTGAGAACATTGGGATCTGTTTTCCTTGAGTATTGTAGGAGGAGGAAAATTGTTGCTTGTTTTCAGTAGGAGAACAGCAGAAAAGTGAAGATGGTGGAAAAACTTTTGCTTTATTCTAGCATCTTAAATTGATGGACATAAAGCTTTGATCTTTTGTCTAGGCTTGGGTTTATGTAAAATTGGAATTGTTTGAATACTTTTGGAAACCTGCTTTTCATTTTTTTCAATATTCATCTATCTATCTATCTATCTATCTATCTATCTATCTATCTATCTATCTATCTAAAAGCATAGGTCAGTAGGTGTAGTGGCCCATGCTTTAATCCTAGTAGTCCAGAGACAGGAGGATCTCGGAGTTCCAGGCCATCCTGGTCTACACAGTGAGTTCCAGGACAGCCAGGTCTACTAAGAGCTACTGTCCTAAACTCCTCCCTCAACTCAAAACAAACTAACAAATAAAAAGAAAAGCCCTGTAGGTTAAAGCAGAACCAGGTAAACTTGAGTACCTTATAAAACAGTTGTACAGAGCATCAACTTCCTTGTAAAATGTTAAATTGTTTTTAAATAGTAAACTTTATAAAAAAAACTTGTATAACTACCTAGATACATGCCTAAGGCATATGAACATCACTTATGCTCATTATAGACCTACTTGGGTTATTTAGTAGTTTGCACTTAAATAATCATATGCTATTCTACAGCTTTTAGTTTCTTGACACTGAATTACTCGTGCTTTTAAAATCTGGACAAACGGGTTGGAGGGATGTCGCAGAGGTTAAGAGCACTTGCTGTTCTTTCAGAGGTCCTGAGTTCAATTCCTAGCAACCACTTGGTGGCTCACAACCACCTATAATGGGATCTGCTGCCCTCTCTGGCGAGCCAGCATACACACGGGCAGAATGCTGTATAAATAATAATAAATATTAAAACAATTGAACAAACAATTGTCTATTAATATCTATGGATGTATGAAATATTTTGCATACATTTTAATGTTTTTGATAACACATAATCAACACATACCTGTTACTGTTGGGATTCAGTTGAAAATTTCTATACCCAAATAAAAGATATGTCGTCAACATATCCTTTATATTACAGCCAGCTGTGGTAAGATGGCATACTTCATCAAACATTTGTGATATTTCCCAAATCCTATATACAACATAAAGTGGTTATTTCTATTTGTAAGAAAATTAATTACATGACAGCTATTTAAGGTCGGTGTGTGAAGTGTCTTCAAACTGTTGTGCAGTGATCTCCAGGATATTTTTACTTTAGACAACTGAAACTTTTTAACCCTTAAATAGTTCTCAGTTTTATCCTCTCTACACTCTGGCAAGCATTCTTACCCTTTTTCTGTTTCCACGGGCTTGACTCTACATGCCTCATGTGAGTGACTCCACATGTCCTTTTGACAATAGCTTACATGCACGGCATGTTCAAGATTCAATCAAGATTTCCTTCCTAACAATATTTGACATGATAATTTTTAAACTAGATTATAATCAGAGGATTATTTAATTGCTGAGAATCAGAAACTGACTGAATAAGCTGTACAGAGATAACAGAAAGAATTAGGTACTTATATTCAGTGAAAACACTACAGTGTTGAGATGAATGCTAACCATCGCCTGTCTTCTGAAGCTATAATAAGTTCCTCTGGGACCATTATGCAAGAGAGTAGTTTTTAAAAATGCAATGAGTAGACTCAATTTTTGGTTCAAATTTTGTAAGTTGAGCCACATGAGATTTGAACTCAATACCTAAAGTTTCCATTTTGAATATACTGAATTTAAGAAAGTGTCAAATTTGCCAATTTATAATTTTTTAAAAGTATGCACTCTCCTTTCAGAAGATGCTTAGTCTATGTTTCTTTAGGAGGAAAGTAGCATGCTATGACATCCCTGTCGCACTTCTAAAAACAACTATTAGTATCTTTTACCAATCTGTTACAGTTGATAATATCATAAAGCGCCAGTGCACTTGTATTGCTTTCCTTATATGCACCTTATTAACAACAAATTCCCAGTGAACTTATTGAAATAAATTGAAACTAATTGAGATAAATTCCCAGTGAACTCGCATCCCAGGAATACTCCGTCCTTAGGGAGCCAGCAGTGTGGTGTCTGTATTTGCTTTGATTTTTAACCCAGTTCCTACAGGGCACTAGAAGACCAGCAGTTGCGGTTTCTCCTGGCAGATGACTTACTACAAATATTAATTTTAGTTAAAGTTTGTAAGAGGACTATCACACCTGCATTTTCCAAGATACTTCTGACTGTACAAAATTCACGTACCTGATTTCTTCATAACTTAGGGTCATATCCTCATGATCCTAAGTTTTGTGGTCAAACCTCCCCAACTGCCTTTCCACATTGCTCCCCATTTGGGACACATGTGCCTCTGGTTAGTGCTCACTGCCTTTGGCTTTGAGTTTTCACCCCACTCTGACGTGAATCGAGTGGGATGTGACCATTTTCACAAGCGACCCACACACTATGTCTGCATAGGCACCATGCCTGCATCTCACTTAACCCCACCTTATTCAACTCTGACTGTGTCCTTCTTTTACCAAATTATTTCCAACAAAATAATGACATCATCTCAAAACTCCAACGGCTCTTTTGCCCATTTCATCCCTTCCAACAAAATTTTACACATTAAATTTTATTGAATAACACATAAACATTTCCCTATTTTACAAATAATGAATATATACACATATATGTTTACAGTCTTTTCTCTGCTACCACATCTCCTCTCCATTTTAGCAAATTTATACTAATAGCCTAGATGTACCCATTCGTATTTTCACATGCTTATATATGCATTTGACATAGATAGGGGTTTTTGGATTTCTTGGTTTGAAAAAAAAATGGTTTCATATATTTTTGAATCTTTTTCCTCACCAATATCTCATGGGAATTAGGTTTATTAACTGGAATGCTAAGTCTTTAAAATGCCTACCCAGATTTCTGTGTTGATATTTTGGATGAACCAGAAATAAAACTTATATATGCTTAGGTACTTGGGTGTGTATGTACATTATTTTGTTCCATAGGATTAAAATATGTGCCATAACATGCATGAGGAGGTAAAAACCTTGCAGACCTTGGCTTTTCTTCTTCTTTCATGACCTTCTCTGTGTTTCATCTATTATTTTCACATTATTTTGGACTTACCTTTTATGTTCGTGATTTCCTCCCTCCAGAGTTGATATTTTTATATTTCTTGCTCTTCGTGTTGACATACCCACTTCCGTTTGTTCTTTCAAGCTAACTCGAGTCTCAACAGTAGCTAATTGTTCTTTCAGTTACTCTAAGGTGTTAGGGAGCTGGAGAGTCACATTTAGCTTCAAAATGTATTATGCCACATTAAAAACTCCTCAAATCTTATTTTGCTAGTTGCTGTCCATCTCCTTCATAAGGTTCACTCCATATTCTGAATTCTATATATTTTAACCATGTCTTCCTCACTTTGGAAATATATGTATGTGTGTATGTGTACATGAATATATATTTACACAAACACATACATAAATATACACTATATATGTCTTATATACATGTTTTGTATCTTAGCAATGGGACCAGCCTCTGATTGTTAGAATATTCACTTGGGCAGTCTTGAAGATCTTGAAAGCATGGAAGGTAAGTCTACTCCATGTGGAAGGAAGTTCTCTTCTTATTTTATCTAGTATGCATTCTTACAACCTATAGTTTCACCTGAACGTGGATTCTTTTTTTTTTTTATTCTTTATTCATTACACTTTATTCACTTTGTATCCCCCCTGTGGTTCCCTCCCTCTTCCTGTCCCAATCCCTCCCTTTCTCTACCCTCTGTATGCATGCCCCTCCCCAAGTCCACTGATGGGGGAGGTCCTCTTTTCCTTCCTTATGATCCTAGTCAATTAAGTCTCATCAGGAGTGGCTGCATTGTCTTCTTCTGTGGCCTAGTAATGCTGCTTCCTTCTCAAGGGGAGGTAATTAAAGAGCAGGCCAATCAGTTCATGTCAGAGACAGTCCCTGTTCTTATTACAATGGAACCCACTGGGATACTGAACTGCCATGCGCTACATCTGTGCAGGGGTCTTGTGGTATATCTACACAATGGAATATTACTCAGCAATAAAAAACAAGGAAATCATGAAATTTGTAGGTAAATGGTGGGATCTGGAAAAGATAATCCTGAGTGAGCTATCCCAGAAGCAGAAAGATGCAAACAGTATATACTCACTCATATAGACATATAATATAGGATAAACCTACTAAAATCTGTGCACCTGAAGAAGGACTCTTGCTAAAATGCTCAATTCCTATGCAGAAAGGCAAAGAGGATGGACATCAGAAGAAGGGGAAAAGAAGGAACAAGTCCGGAGCCTGACACAGAGGACCTCTGAAAGGCTCTGTCCTGCAGACTACCAAAGCAGATGCTGAGACTTATGGGAAACCTTTGGGCAACCTGCAGGGAATCTTAGGAAAGAAATGGGAAACAGTAAGATCTGGAGAGGACAGGAACTCCACAAGGAGAGCAACAGAACCAAAAAATCTGAGCACAGGGGCTTTCCTGAGACTGATACTCCAACCAAGGACTATGAACATGGATTCTACAGACCCAGAACTTTTATACTTAGGAGGGAGTCAGATACATTAAAATTGGTTGTTGAGGAAAGGTAAGCCACATTTTGATTACTGTGTTCCCGCATTTCTTGTGTAAGACTCATTCACTTAATTAGCCATATGACTTCATGTGCTTTCCAGATATTCTGTTTAATTTAAACATGTTAAGCATTCTTTTGCATGTATTTGTAAGACTCATAATGTCAGTCTGATAGGGTAAGTTGATATTCAGTGGACTCTATGTAAGACTCTTTTACTTAGACAAGTAACTTTATATCTTCATACTTGTAATGATAGTTAGCTAATACAAGAATACTTACTAGTGCAAACACATCAAGTCTACCATAACAAGCAGAAAAGTGTAAGTCTTGGTATTGCATGTAAAAAGCTGGTTACTTTTTTAAATATATTTTTTATTTTTAAATACTTTTATATATTCACTTGTATCTCAGCTGTAGCCCTCTCCCTCTTTCCCTCCCAATCTTTCCCTCCCTCCCTCATCTCCTCCCTGCCCCCTTCCGAGTCCACTGAGAGGGGGTGTCCTCCTCTCCTTTTATCTGACTCTAGCTTATCAGGTATCTTCAGGATGGTTGCAATGTCCTTATCTGTGGCCTAGAAAGGCTGATCCTCCCTCAGGGGGGGAGGGGAAGCTCATGAGTTCATGTCAGAAACAATTCCTGTCCCCCTTACTAGGGAACCCACTTGGATACAGAGCTACCATGGGCTATGTCTGAGCAGGGATTGTAGGTTATATCCATGCATGGTCCTTGGTTGGATAAACAGTCTCATAGAAGACCCCTGTGCTCAGATATATTTGGACAAAAGCTGGTTTCTTTATCTCCTAAACTTTGCCTTTTGGTCTCTGTCACCTTGTAACAGACAGAATAATATTTTTACAAAAGTAATCACAGAGCCTGGTAGTGGTGGTTCATGCCCTTAATCCCAGCACTTAGGAGGCAGAGGCAGGTACACCTTTGAATTTGAGGCCAGTCTGGTCTACAAAGTGAGTTCTGGGACAGCCAAGGCTATGCAGAGAAACCCTGTCTTAAGCAAGTAAGCAAGCAAACAAACAAAAACAAAACAAAAGAAATGTACTAACTTCTGTAATTTTCACTCTTTTCTTGAAAAAAAAATGACTACTAATATTTGGATGGTCTATTATATTTTACAGACTTCATTAATTCTCATCAAATTTAATATATTCTAGGCTGGTATCAAAAGTAGGATTGCTTGGCTTTATCCTACTATATATTTTATTTTGCTTCTAAACATGAATTCAGTAAACATTAAATTTTATTCTTTAAAATGTACTGAGATAAGCACTATGGAAATAGAAAATGGTGTTTTCTAGAACTTCACATTAATAGATGAGCAATAGCAAAAGTGTATTCCTGAACTTTGAACAAATGCAGAGGTCTGTGACCAATATGTAACTTGTGTGGGTGGGGAATAGTGGAAGATGCAGGAAGAGAAAGGTAAATAGGATTGTTTAAACAGCCAAATGCTAACTTTATTCAGAGCTAGTCATAGGAAATTCCCAAGCAGGGGAGTAATGCTCCACAAACTGTACTTAGATTAACCTAGCTGCACTGTGTGGGATAAGCTGCAGCAGAGAGTTTGGAAGGCGGCATTCCATTTGAGATATTAGAAAATGCCAACAGGGCTGAGAGCATCAACAAAATGACAGTGAGAATGGGGTGAGGAGGTGGATTTCAGAAGGATCGCAGAGGTGGAAGTAACAGAACTTGGCAGTTATTTGGATGTGGGAGGAGGAGTCATCTAAGAGCTTTGCAGCCTTATCTTTGGGATGAAGTTTGTTCTTTAGAACAGAAATAGGAAACAACAGGGAGGGTCATACTTTCTACAGAGGAAAAAGAATTTAAGATTTAAGAAAAATGGGTATATTTCATTTGAAGTGGCATTGGGATGCTTATATTAGGTATTAAACAAACACCTGAATATCATGTATCTCAGCATAGATATGAGTTGTGAGAAATAATGAAATATAATGGAAGAACAAGGAAAAAAAACGGTAAGGAAGAAAGAAAAAAACAGAGAAACGAAGTCCCTGTGAGAGGGAGATGAACACGCTGCTGTTCTTCCTGCCTGCTACCTATAGCAGCTGGGACTATCGCAGGTCATTTTGGACTTTGAATGATGTCAAGAAGGGGAGCTATCCATCAAGATACAGAAAGCAAGCTACTTAACTGCTGTAGCACAACCAGCGTGTGGATGCTATACTCTGGCATGTACTTGCTGTCTGAATTGATGTATTGGTTTGTATCACCAAGAGCAAATGATGTCAAGGAATGTCCAACAGGTGGTTGAAGGAAACACCATCTTTTTAAAAATTTTATTTATTTTTTAATTAATTACAGTTTATTCGTTTTATATCCTGGCTGTAGCCCCCTCTCTCATCCCCTCCTAATCCCACCCTCTCTCCCTTATCTCCTTCTATGCCCCTCCCCAAGTCCACTGACAGGGGAGGTCCTCCTCTACTTCCCTCTGACCCTAGCTTATCAGGTCTCATCAGGACTGGCTACATTGTCTTCCTCTGTGGCCTGGTAAGGCTGCTTCCCCCACAGGGGGAGGTGATCAAAGAGCCTGCCACTGAGTTCATGTCAGAGACATTCCCTGTTCTGATTACTAGGGAACCCGCTTGGACACTGAGCTGCCATAGGCTACATCTGAGCAGGGGTTCTAGGTTATCTCCATGCATGGTCCTTGGTTGGATTATCAGTCTCAGAAAAAAACCCTTTGTCCAGATTTTTTGGTTCTGTTACTCTCCTTGTGGAGCTCCTGTTCCCTCCAGGTCTTTCTGTCTCCCCCTTCTTTCATAAGATTCCCTGCCTTCTGCCCAAAGTTTGGCTATGAGTCTTTGCATCTGCTTTGATACCTTGCTGAGTAGAGGCTTTCAGACTCAGTCTGTGTTAGGCTCCTGTCCTGTTGTTTCCTCTTTTCTCCCTCTTCCGATGTCTGTCCTGTTTGCCTTTCTGAGTGAGGACTGATATTTTACGCAGGGTCCTCCTTCTTTCTTAGCTTCTTTAGGTGTACAGATTTTAGTATGTTTATCCTATATTATAAGTCTAATATCCATTTATAAGTGAGTATCTATCATGAATGTCTTTCTGCTTCTGGGATACCTCACCTAGGATGATCTTTTCTAGTTCTCACTATTTGCCTGCAAATTTCATGATTTCCTTGTTTTTAATTGCTGAGTAGTATTCCATTAGGTAAATGTAGCACAATTTGTGTATACATTCCTCAATTGAGGGACATCTGGGTTGTTTCCAGGTTCTGGCTATTATGAATAAAGCTGCTATGAACATGGTTGAGCAAAAGTGCTTGTTGTATACTTGAGCGTATTTTAGATATATGCCTAGGCGTGTTATAGCTAGTTCTTGAGGAAGAACTATTGCTGATTGTCTGAGAAAGTACCAGATTGATTTCCAAAGTGGTTGTACAAGTTTATAGTCCCTCTAGCAATGGAGGAGGGTTCCCCTTTCTCCACATCCTCTGCAGCATAATGTTGTCACTTGAGTTTTTGATCTTAGCCATTCTGATGGATGTAAGGTGAAATCTCATGGTAGTTTTGATTTGCATTTCCTTGATGACTAAGGATGTTGAACATTTCTTTAAATGTTTCTCTGCCATCCGACATTCCTCTATTGAGAATTCTCTGTTTAGCTTCGTATCCCATTTTTTAATTGGATTATTTGATTTGTTGCTTTTTAACTTCTTGATTTCTTTATATATTCTGGATATTAGCTCTCTGTCAGACATAGGGTTGGTGAAGATTCTTTCCCAGTCTGTAGCTTGTCGTTTTGTTCTGAAGATAGTGTCCTTTACAGAAGGTTTTCAGTTTCATGAGGTCCCATTTATTGATCATTGCTCTTAGAGCCTGTGCTGTTGGTGTTCTGTTCAGGAAGTTGTCTCCTGTGCCAATGAGTTCAAGGCTTTCCCACTTTTTCTTCTAACAGAATTAGTGTGTCTGGTTTTATGTTAAGGTCTTTGATCTACTTGGACTTTAGTTTTGTGCAGGGTGATAAATATGGATCTATTTGCATTTTTCCACATGTAGACATCAAGTTAGACCAACATCATTTGTTGAAGATGCTGTTTTTGGAAACACCACTTTTAATGACACAGTATTTCCTCCTTTATTTGTTACTCTTCCTAGTATGCCATGGTAAATTCATTCTAGATGCTCTAAACTGAATAAATGAGGTTGCTTTAATATTGAGAGAACTATTATGTTTACATTTCAAATTTATTTCTTTAAGGTTTATTTATTTATGTGTATGAGTGCTCTATTCGCATGTATGCCTGCATGCCAGCAGAGGGCACCAGATCTCTTTATAGATGGTTGTGAGCCACCATGTGTTTTCTGGGAATTGAACTCAGGACCTCTGGAGTGCTGAGTTCTCTGCCTCCTGAGTGCTAGAATTAAAGGCGTGTGCCACTACTTCCCAGCTACTTATTACAGGTTTTATAAGAATATAGGATGTAGGAAAATTTTTTGTTTGTTTTGCTATTGTGAAGGGTGCCGTTTCACTAATTTCTTTCTTATTCCATTTGTCTTTTGTATTTAGGAGGGCTATTGATATTTTTTATTTAATTTTTGTATCCAGCCACTTTGCAGAAGTTTTTTTTATCACTACAGGAGTTTCTGGTAGAATTTTTGGGGTCACTCTTCTATCCAAGAATAGTGACTTTGAGTTTTTCCTTTCCAATACATATCTCCTTGATCTCCTTTAGCTATCTTATTACTCTAGTGAGGTCTTCAAATACTATATTGAAGAGATATGGACAGAGTAGGCAGCCTTGTCTTGTCCCTGATTTCTGTGGGATTGATTTATGTTTCTCTCCAATTAGTTTGATATTGGCTATAGGCATGCTGTATCTTGCCTTTTCTATGCTTAACTTTGTGTCTTGTATCTCTCCAAGACTTCTAACATGAATGGGGAGAGTGTGTGTAGGGGGATAGAAAGACCTGGAGGAGACAGGAGGTCCACAAGGAAACCAACAGAGCCAGTAAATCTGGGCCCAGGGTCCCCTACAGAGACTGATGTACCAACCAAGAACCATGCATAGAGAGGACTTAGACCTCCTGCTCAGATATAGCCAATAGGCAGTTCACTCTCTATGTGGGTGAAGAGCTTAAGATAGCCTGAATATAACTCCATTTTGAAATAAAGATCTTGACTGGGAACTGAATTCAGGTACCAGGAAATATCACAGAATGTACACCTGGCAGAAAACAAAGTTAACCCTCCTAGCAACAGCCTCCAGGAAATATAACAGAATAAATGCTTCATAGAAAATAGAGACAAACTCCATGGCAATAATCAATGGGAATCGGTTGAGAATCGGGTGGGAAAATTCTCCCCAATGTTTCAGATATGGTTTAGAAAAATAGCCATTGTGATTATATGCCTTAGCCATTGTGATTATGTGCCTCAGAAAAGGTCACCCCGCCCTGCTAAACTTCACCCAATTCTGTAACGCCAAGGCTTGTGCCCCCCTGCTTGCTGCCATGGAAACCCCCGGCTCACAGACTTTCCCTTTAAAAATCCTGGTCATTCAGAGCTCGGGATCCCACTTCTCTACTGCTGCGCCAGTGAGACTTGGGTCCCGAGTTCAATCGCTCTCGTAATAAAGCTCTCTTGCAATTGCATCGAGTAATCTCCTGGTGGTCTCTGAGGGTCCTGTGAACCTGGCACAACATGGGTTTCCTAGTAAGGGGAGTAGGGGCTGTCTCTGACATGGACTCTGTTGTCTGCTCTTTGATTACTTCCCCTTAGTGGGGCATCCTTGCCAGGTCACAGAGGAAGAGGATGCAGGCAGTCCTGATGAGACTTGATAGGCTGGGGTTAGTTGGTAGGGGAGGAGGGTTCTCCCTTTCTGAGAACTACTGGAGGGTAATGGGGGGTGGGGAAGAGGGAGGAAGGGTGGGACCAAGAAGAGATGAAGAAAGGGGTCCAATTGGGATATAAAGTGAGTAAATTAAAAAAAAATCAATTTAAAAAATGTAGGAAGCACTAATGCCAACAAGAAACTTTAACAATTCATTACAAAGAAGGTTCCCAAATGCTGTACTATTCTCTTATCATTTTGTATTTCTTGCTCGCTACTTCTTGGGTTATTCATGTTTTTACCCCTTAGGGGAACACCCAGTGACAGTTAACTTAGGAGAATAAGGGAACTATACACTTGCCAATTAGCACTCTTCAAGTAAGTAAACGATTCAACCAGCCGTTTACTAGAAGGAAGGAAGGTATCAAGAGATTCATTCTTAGGAAGCTCTCACTTTTATAGAGTATTTCAACAGAGAAGGTACAATTAATCTAGTCTATAATACACAGAACTAAGTAGCAAACTAAGAATTACAGAATTTAAATACGCTAAAGTTAGTATTAGGGACAAACTAAGGCACTATCGTTCTTCTGTGGGTAAGGTGCATCCATGGAATGATTGCCTAAGACAATAGTCCGCAATCTGTGGGTGATGAACCCATTGGCAAACTTCTATCTCCAAATATACTTACATTACGATTCACAGGAGTAGTAAAACTACAGCTATGAAGTAGCAACAAAAATAATTTTATGGTTGGGTGTCACAACCTTAAAACTGTTTGACATGAGAAATTGTATTAAAAGGTTGCTGTATTAGGAAGGTTGAGAGCTATTGTTCTAAGCCTTTAAGGATGCTTGGAAGCTGTGTAGATTTCTTAATGGAAAAACAGCTGAATGCGCTTGGAGGTGGACTCATACTTTCCAGCACCTGTTGCTGAAGGTTAACTGGCTCAATGAGTGTGGCATGGGCTTTTTTCAATGCGTTCATTTTACTGTATAGCTCATGCTGCCATTTATCAGTATTCAACAGCAGAAGCAGTTTTCAGCCCCTGCTCTTAAATTTGCTTCAGTAGGCACGCTTTTCACCTTTTCCTTGTACCCCATTTATTGTCATCACCCACCCCCCAACCCTCCGCGCTCCCGGGTTTCCTTCGTAAGTTTTGATTGCCTGCAGGTCAGAATCAGGAGTGACTTCGTTCCGAGGACGCGTGTGTGGCACGAGTGAACGGAAACCTTGCTGATGCCAAACCTGCTTCCGGTTCCCGACTTTTCCTACTTTTTTCCCCTATCTCTTTCCGGTCACCCTGATTTATAGAGAGAGCAAATCAGGGTTAAATTAATTCGCCTCCTTGTAACGCGTTTTTAGGGCTTCTCAAAGCCCAGCGAAAGGAGTCCGGAACAGGAAGCAATCGTGCAGTTGAGCAGAAGTGCTGCGACAGGTGCTGCACCGCTGAGCACCCGGCCAGAAATGCTCCGAGGGATGGCATCTTCCGGCCGGAGTCCAGCCGCCGTCCTTTCAAGGCTTCCGGGCGGAGGGGAGTGGGCGGAGCCAGAGCCGGAAGCTCTCGAGGCCTTGTCTTTCCTGTAGAGCAGCGCTGGAGGACTAACAGGCGCTGGCTGGGAGGCGGGGCTTCTGGCCGCTCGGCACTCTGTCTGCCTCCCCGCCAGGGACCCCGGGGAAGCTGACGCCAATGAGCCAGTCAGCTCCGGGCTCGCACGCCAGCTCCCGGGGTTCAGACGGCGCAGGCCTCGGATGCGAGCGCCCGCCTAGTGTTGATCCCGTGAGCTCCACCCGTCCTCACTATGTATGACCGTGCTCCCCGCGTGCTCAGGTTGGCCCAGCGTGGCTGCACTGAGGCGCACGTGGGTCCGGGGTCCTACCAGGTACCTTTCCCTGAGAGGGCCAAAGGTAAGATGCTGTCGGCCAGCTTCCTGACAGGCGTCCCGCCTTCAGCCTGCCCGTACGAGTTAAACACAACGTCAAAAGCACCACGTTTCAGAACCTTAACAAAACATGAAGTAGGCAGAGAGAACACTAGAGCTAGGATTTTGATTCCTTGCCTCAGCTGATTGTATGAAATCCAAGTTTGCGGACTTGGTTCTGCCGATTCTAGTCTTACGGTGGCCACAAACATTAATCAGATTTCCTTAACTATGCTTAATTTTTTACATTTCTGTTTTGTGTTGTCACTTACAGATAGCGCCTCCCCAACCCCCACAGTGAAATTATCTGACCATTTCTGTCTTGATACTTACTGAAAAACACTTTCTACATTCTATAAAAAGTTATATTCTTGAGAGGTGGCCCAGGAACTGATGTTTTAAGTAGTTATTTGCTTTCCTTATTTTATTTTTTTTAGTTCGTGAATTAGTCCTAACTTTTAATAAATAAATCTAATTTCCTTTCTGCCATTAACGTTCTGATTTTTTTTTGAATTTAATACTATCTAAATCATAGTGTTTTCTTTTGTAGATATATAGTGTTTTCTGCAGTAGATATAAAATGCCATTTTTATCTCTTAAAGGTCCAGGAATAAGTATTCTGTTTACATCCCTATTCAAATTACAATTGCCTTAAGTTTCTCAGGACATGGTAAAATTCGTTATCTGTCTTTGTTTCAGATCTCGAATTTTGCTGCTTTTCAGTATCATTCTTAGCATTTTTGGAACACATACCAATTATGGTTGAGCTGTTATAAGCATTTATTCCCCAACATTTTAGTATTTATCAGTGGTCACCTACAAAGGGCATGCCTATGATGTTTTTTCACACCTCTAACGCTTTTGTATCCTTTATTTTGGTACAGCTGACCACTTCCTTCATTGCTTTCTTCTGGTTCTTTTTCCTGATACATGATTCAACACTGAAGCAAGGAATAATTTTCTGTCCTACCAATCATGAATGACTTTAAAAGATACTTAACTTTTCATCTTGTTGCATAACTATAACTTCAATTACTATTTATATTCAGTCACATCCAATGAAAATCTTTATAGAAATAGAAATGGTTTACATCTCAGATAAGTTTTCTACCGTCTTAAGTTTGTAGCATTGTTAGTCACTTTTATGACATCTCTGCGTGGCTAGTAAGGGAAGCTTTAAACTCTGGCTTCCTAGGGTTAAAAAGCTGAACACTTCAATGGGAATAGAATTCTTTGTGTCCTTATCCTTGGTCTGGTGTTCCATTTAATCTGATCTTTCTAAACACCTGTACATGCTTCTCTACTTGACCTATACTTCAGCCATTCTAGCTTGATGATTTCTTAAGATCATCCTCTGTCACCTATGTGCTTTTGTACCTGCTAATACATCTGCCTAATATGTTCTATGCTCCTGGGTTGTCCTTGATATTAAGTTGAAATAAAATCCTCTCACTAGACTTATGCGTTTCTCCCTCTGGCTTACGATGACTTTTTTTTTTTTTTCCTACCAATTTGATTCTCTAATTACTGTTAATATATGTGAAAATCCACTAAAATGTGAACTACTTGGGAGCAGGTATCATGATATTTACTCCATTCTTAGTTTTCAACCCAATAACACAAACTTCTCAGTGACAAATATTCTGTGGGAAAGTATAAACTAATGAACTACATTAAAAGTTCCTTTAGGGTGGATGAGATGGCTCAGTGGGTAGAGGCACCTGCTGCTCAACTTGATGACTTGGGTACACACACAGAGACACACACACACTCACACACAATGCTTTCCTCAAATCCTATGGCTTTTGCTAAATAGAGGGTAATGTGTAGGATGAAGCCAGTCCCCTATGCTAATTTAAGGGATTACACTTTGTTTACCTTTGAAATAAAATAAGAAAATCTGTAATTCTGTGCTCTGGAACTCTGAGATTTTTTTTTTTTCTTTAAATGCTACTCAGGACAACATGTTTATAATTATGGAACAGGTGTTTCTGTCCATTTTTCTGCTAGATTTCTTGGCAAGATAACTTAAAAGCAGCTACCATGCTGTTTCATGCATGTTTATAATAGGTAGCTCAGTGTGCTGTGCAGATATATGCATGCTTATTTCAATGAAAGATCTTGTTTTCTCACAACTAATCTGAGAGGGAAGCATGTTTTCTCAAAGCAAAATTTCCTAGAGAAAGCAGCCACCCCCCATCTTATCATACAAGAAAACTTTTTTTTTTTTAAATAGGTGTTTATCCAGGTATGGCATTAGGAGTATTTCATTGCTTTTTAAATGTAATTACAAAATAAGCAGCACCCAACATTAGATCTCTGCTAGTTGTCTATATGGAATATACATTAGCTATCTAAGCCAGTCAGTATCATTTCCTAAATATTTTCTTTTCTAGATCTCTTCTTTGAAGGGGAAGGTTTATCCACCACCAGAGCAGGGTGGAAGGAGGATAGTCTGTGGGTCTCTTGATGTGTATACAAACAAGGGTGATTTTACTATCAAGTTAGAATATGGGGAATCCACATTATGGAGTGCACTTGATATATATGTTTAAATAATTACTGTTTATGTGATTACTGTATAGATTGATGTCCTCCAGATGCATGCCTTTTTCAGTGACCTAGTTGTTTTATATGTGAAGATTGCCCTTTGCTTTGTGGCTGTCATTGTGGCTGCATAACTTGTCTTTTAATCACATAATGGACACTTTTTCTTGTAGAATGGACTTTTATTGCTTTGTGTCAGTTTGATTTATCTTTTTCTTTTGGCACATCAAACTCAATATATCCAAAACTGAATTCATTCCTTTCAAATATTTTCTTCCATGTTCATAATTTCTCCTTTCTTTGAGTTTGATTTAGGTTGCAACTTCATATGTCAGTTTGTCTAATCTACCCAAGGTCAAACTCTACTAATGTGAGTTCCCTAGAACTGTCTTCCTTATTCATACCTTAGACATTGGCAGCAGAGATAGTCATATCATTGTCTCTTTACCTAATCATCTGATGCCAGATTTTTGTCTTATTATTGTACTTTCTTATCATGCAGGCTTAACAGTATGCGTAATAAAATATTGAGTATTTTTGAATGTCTAACTAAATGTGTAATGTTGAATACCAGTTATTCTTTATTGTTGATTGTGCAGAATATTATGATAAAGTCATCAATCATCCTGGTTGTATGGAACTATTCTAGTTTTAGCATTTGCAGTCCCACATTTGGGGAAATTAGGATAGTTGGAAATTATGAGAAACAAGTAAACATTACTATACAGCTACAAATAAAAGAGAAGAGGACCTTTCTATGTGGAAATTATCATTACATCGTTTTTCATTTTCTTGTAGTTTTTTTTTGTACTTATGACTACATGTGTACTTGAGCTCATTAAGAGTGACTTATTTCGTGATAAATTTTGGAAAATTCCAGTGAATATTTTATGAATACCAGCTTTCTTTTTCATTGCCCATTTCTTTTATATACATGGTTTAAAACCACACATATTTGCTATATACTGTAACATCAATATATGAATAATGGGGATATTATGAAGTCTTTTTACCTTCTTAAAATGGATTGAGTAGGCTACCCAAATTTGCTATCAAAATTTGCCTAGTACAGTGATTGCCTATATTCATGGATTTGTAAACTTTTGTTTAGAATTAGACAACCAAGAAATATTTACGGAACACCAATTATGTGCCATATTATTTTCAATAACCTGCTATTATCCTGGTTTAAATTTTCTCCACCTTGGTTGTCTCTCTAATTTTTGTTTGTTTTTTGTGTTTTGTCCATCCCAGTTGGGTTTTGTGTTGCTGAAACACATCTTTAGCACCATCTATAAGCTTAGATATGCACACACACACATACAATACTTGCTATTTAAAATTACAAGACAGCAGTCCCCTGCAGATAAGGTATTTTATCAGCTAAATATAACTGTCACATATGATTAGAGAAGAACAAAGGCTGGGGAATGGCTCAGGGGCTAAGGTGCTTGATGCATGAGCACCAGGATCTGAGTTGATAGCCAGGGTTTGGCCCCAGAACCACTGAGAGACCCTGTTCCAAAGAATAAACTGGAGAATGATGGGACAAGACACTTAATGTTGATTTCTGGCTTTCATACACTTATGTACAAGTCAGCATACATAGATGAACATATGCACACATATGGGTTCAAAGACACACACACACACACACACACACACACACACGATAGAGACAGAGGATAGAGACATAGACAGAATATTTTTCCTGTTTCGTAAATTTCCTCCTATAAGGTCTTTTATTTAATGGATATTAATAAAAATTGTGATCTTACATGAAAAATTTAAGAATGCTAGAACTTGTATGAATAGCTATTAGTTCTGAAAATATAGTCTTAATCCTGAGGGTACTAAATGATTATATATGTTCTGACAATATTTTTTCAGAAGTCTTTTGATCTAATGTTATGTATCAATGGTGTGTGTGTGTGTGTTTTTGTAGGTTCCTATGCACCATTTCTGTCTTTAAGTTCCAGAAAAAGTACATATGTTGTTGGAAAAGGAGCTCCAGGTCCAGCACACTACAATATATCGGAAGCACAGGTGTGTTTCTCATGTTACAATTGGCCTATTAATGACAATCCTGTTTCCTTAACCAGATGCAGGGGCAAACATTCTTAACCCCAGCATTGCAAGCTCAAGGCTAACCTAGGCTAAAAAACCAATATGACTCATCAGACAAAAACAAAAACAAAACAAACACACAAAGCATATTTCTTACTTCAATAATTTATAGTAATATATAGTGCCACTTGCTGTATTTTCTTTTCCAGAAATATCTTTCTCTTTTGAAACTTTGTTTTCATAATCCAAATAATGTAATGTAGATGATAAATATAAATGTAATGTTGATTACCCTTGTGCTTTTTATTATTCTGTATATACTATATAATACAGAACATGGTTGTATGTTTCAGTGGTCCACAAGAGTGGCAGAATGGGACTTTTGAGTGAATTTTGATGTTTGGAAGTTTTACAAATGGTCAAGAGATGTCGGCAGCAGTGGAATGAGGTGGTTTTTTTTGTGCTGTACTTAAAGGACATAACACATTTGTTTTCTGTTTTTGCATAACTGTTGATGGTTTTTAATATTTAATATTGATTTATCTTTTAGCAGTTATTCCTAAACCAGCTGTATGCCTAAATCACCACCCAGACACTAGGATTTGTTTAATTAACCTAGAGCACAGTGCTGGGTAATAATTACTCCATCCTAAACCTTCAAGTCCTCAAGTCCTCCCATTCAGATTTCCCACATTATGCTTGCTTTTTAGTTATATGTTATTTAGTTATATGTCATTTCTCCTGATGTTTTCCAGGCCTCTCCTTGGATCTGTCCTCTCATTCTCTCCTTTCTCCTCCCCTCTGGACCAGGATGTCCCTCAACTGAAGAATAAAGAAAATGTGGTATATTATCTACTTATAAATGTGGAATGTTTCCCTTGCTCCACATCCTTGCCAGCATGTGTTGTCACTTGAGTTTTTGATCTTAGCCATTCTGAGTGGTGTAAGGTGGAATCTCATTTTGATTTGCATTTCCCTGATGACTAAGGACGTTGAACATTTCTTTAAGTGCTTTTTGACCATTACAGATTCCTCTATTGAGAATTCTCTGTTTAGCTCTGTATCACATTTTTTAATTGGGTCATTTGGTTTGTTGGTGTTTAATTTCTTGAGTTCTCTATATATTTCGGATATTAACCCTCTGTTGAATGTAGGGCTGATGAAGATCTTTTCCATTTTGTAGGCTTTTTTCCCCCTATGATGGTGTTTTTTGCCTTACAGAAGCTTTTTAGTTTCATGAGGTTCCATTTATTAATTGTTGATCTCAGTGCCTGGGCTATTGATGTTCTATTTAGGGAGTGGTCTCCTGTGCCAATGAGTTCAAGGCTCTTCCCCCACTTTCTCTTCTAATAGAATTAGTGTATCCAGTTTTATGTTGAGGTCTTTGCTCCACTTCGACTTGAGTTTTGTACAGGGTGGAAAATATAGATCCATTTACATTCTTTTGCATGGAGACATCCAGTTAAATCAGCACCATTTGTTGACAATGCTTTCTTTTTTTCATTATATGCTTTTGGCTTCTTTGTCAAAAATCAAGTGTGTGTAGGGTGTGGATTTATTTCTGGGACTTCAATTCAATTTCATTGTTCAACTTGTCTATTTTATACTAATACAATACTGTTTGTATTACTATTGATCTGTACAGCTTGAAGCCAGGGATGGAGATCCCTCAGAAGTTCTTTTATTGTATAGTATTGTTTAACCTATTCTGTTATTTTTTTCCATATGAAGTTGAGAATTGTTATTTCAAGGTATGTAAAGAATTGTGTTAGAATTTTATAGGAATTGCATTGAATCAGTAGATTGCTTTTGGTAAGATGGCCATTTTTACTGTGTTAATTATAGAGTTCCATGAGCAAGGAAATCTTACCATCTTCTGACTTCTTCAGTTTCTTTCATCAGAGACTTGAAATTCTTGTCATACAGGTTTTTCACTTGCTTGGTTAGAGTTACACCAAGATATTTTATATTATTTATGGCTGTTGTGAATGATGTTGTTTCCCTATTTTCTTACTCAGCCTGTTTGTCTTTTATATACAGGAGGGCTACTGATTTTTTTTTTTGAGTTAATTTTTTTATACAGCCACTTTCCTGAAGGTGTTTATCAGTTGTTGAGTTCCTTGGTAGAAATTTTGGGTTTTCTTATGTATACTATCACCTTATCTGCAAAAGCAGTACTCTGCCTTTCCAATTTGTATCTCTTTGATCTCCTTTCGTTGTTTTATTGCTCTAGCTAGAACTTTAAGTTCTAGCTAGAATATGGAGAGAGCGGACAGCCTTGTCTTTGTCCTTGATTTTAGTAGAATTGCTTTAAGTTTCTATACATTTAACTTGATGTTGGCTATTGGGTTGCTGTATATTGCCTTTATTGTGTTTAGGTATGCTCCTTGTACCTCTGATCTCTCCAAGACTTTTTAACGTGAAAGGGTGCTGGATTTTGTGAAAGAATTGTTCAGCTTATAATGAGATAATCACATCTTGTTTTTCTTTCAGTTTGTTTATATAGTGGATTACCTTGATGGATTTTCACATATTGAACTGACCTGTATCCCTGGGATGAAGCCTCCTTGGTAATAGTGAATGATGTTTTTGCTGTGTTCTTGGATTCAAGTTGCAAGTATTTTATTGATTATTATTGCATCAATGTTCATAAGAGAAATTAGTTTTAAATTCTCTTTCTTTGTTGAGGATTTGTGTGGTTTAGGTATCAGGGTGACTGTGTCTCCTAGAATGAGTTTGGCAGTGTTCCTTCTGTTTATATTTTGTGGAATAATTTGAGTATTTTTATTAGCTCTCCTGTCAAAGTCTGCTAGAATTCTGCACTAAAACCATCTGGTCCTGAGCTTATTTTGGTTGGGAGACTTTTAATGACTCTTTCTATTTCTTTATGGGTTATGTGTCTATTTAAATTGCTTACTTGATCTTGAATTTAGTGGTATCTATTAAGAAAATCATTCATTTCATTTAGATTTTCCAATTTTGTGGAGTGTAGGCTTTTGAAGTAAGACTTACATTTAAAATCTTTTGTTATGTCCTTTTTATTTCTGATTTTGTTAATTTGGGTATTGTCTCTGCCTTTTAGTTACTTTGCCTAGGGGTTTGTCTATGTTGTTGATATTTTCAAAGAACCAATCTTGGTTTTGTTGATTCTTTGTTTCTAATTTATTGATTTCAGCTCTGAGCTAATTATTTCCTGCCATGTACTCCTTTTGGGTGTGTTTGCTTCTTGTTTTTGTTATTTGAAACAATATTTCTCTACTTAGCCATGGCTGTCAGGGAACTTGCTCTGTAGATCAGGCTGGCTTCAGACTCAGAGATATGCCTGCCTCTGCCTCCTGAGTCCTGGGATTAAAGGCATGCACTACCACCACCCAGCTGTGTTTCTTTCTTGTTGTTATAGAGCTTTCAGGTATGCTGTTAAATAACTGGTATCAGATCTCTCCACTGTCTTTATGCAGGCACTTAGTGCTATGAGATTTCCTCTTATCACTGCTTTCATTGTGTCCCATATATTGTGCCTTCATTTTCATTGAATTCTAGGAAGTCTTTAATTTCTTTATTTATTTCTTCCCTGGCCATTGACTAGAGAGTTGTTCAGTTTCCATGAATTTGTAAGCTTTCTGTTGTTTTTGTTGTTGTTGAAGTCGAGCTTTAGTCAATGGTGATCTGATAAGATACAGGGGGTTATTTCAAATTTCTTGTATCTATTGAGGCTTGTGACCAACTATGTAAACAATTTTGGAGAAGGTCCCATGGTGAGAAGAAGGTATATTTTGTGTTTGGGTGAAATGTTCTATAGATGTTAGGTCCATTTGATAAATAATATCTGCTAGTTTCATTATTTCTCTGTTTAGTTTCTGTGGGGATGACCAGTTTATTGGTGAGAGTGGGGACTTGAAGTTTCCCGCTATTAACGTGTGGGGTTTGATGTGTGATTTATGCTTTAATAATGTTTCTTTTATGAATGTGGGTGCCTTTTCATTTGAGGTATAGATATTCAGAATTGAAACATCATCTTGGTGGATTTTTCTTTTGATGTTATGAAGTGTTTTTACCCATGTCTTTTGATTAATTTCGGTTGAAAGTCTATTTTATTAGATATTAGAGTTGCTGCTCCAGTTTGCTTCTTGAGTTCATTTGCTTGGTGGACCTTATTCTAGCCCTTTACTCTGAAATAATGTTTATGTTGTTGAGGTATGTTTCTTGTATACAGCAGAATGATCAATCCTGTTTTCACATCCATTCTGTTCAGCTGTTTCTTTTTACTGGGGAATTTAGTCCATTGATGTTGAGAAATATTAAAATATCAATGATTATTAATTTCTATTATTTTCATATTGGTGGTAGGAGAGAGAGAGAGTAAGTGTGTTTGTGTCTGTTTCCTCTTTTTGGGTTTTGCTTTTGTGAGATTATTTATTGCCTATGTTTTCTTGGGTAGAGTTAAGTTTCTGGGCTGGAGTTTTCCTTCTAGTATCTTCTGTAGGGCTGTATTTGTAGATGAATATTGATTATATTTTGTTTTGTTGTAGAATATCTTGTTTTCTGCATGTATGATGATTAAAAATTTTTGCTGGATATAGTAGTTTTGTCTGGCAACTATGGTCTCTTAGAGTCTCCCATATATCTTCCCAGGCCCACCTGGCTTTTAGAGTCTCTGTTGAAGGTCGGGTATAATTCTGGTAGGTCTGCCTTTATATATTACTTGGCCTTTTCCTCTTGCTGCTTTTAATATTCTTTCTTTGTTCTATATATTTTGTGTTTTAGTTATTATGTGGCAGGGGTATTTTTCTTGTATAGTATATTTGGTGTTCTGTAAGCTTCTCGTATGCTTATAGGCTCTTTCTTTAGGTTGGGAAAGTTTTGTTCTATAATTTTGAAATTATAGAAACATTGAAAAATATTTCTATATTGAAAATATTCTCTGGACTTAGAGCTAGAAGTCTTGTTATATTCCTATTATTTTTTGGTTTGGTTTTTCACAGTGTCCTAGATTTCTTGGATGTTTTATGTCAGGAACTTTTTAGATTTAATGTTTTCTTTCTAGTGTATTGATTTCTTCAATTGTATTGTCTACACCTGAGATTCTCTCTTCTATCTCTTGTATTCTGTTGTTGATTCTTGCATCTGTAGTTCCTGGTCTCTTCTCTAGGTTTTCCATCTCCAGGATTCCCTCAGTTTGTGTGTGTGTGTGTGTGTGTGTTTTGTTTTTTTTTTTTTTGTTTTTGTTTTTTTTTTTTTTTTGCTTCTATTTCCTTTTTCAGGTCTTGAGAAATTTTATTCATTTTCTTCATTTGTTTGATTGTATTTTCCTGTATATTTTAATAGTTTAATATATTTTAATAGTTTAATATATTTTAATAGCAAACATATAGGAACAGCAAAAAAGAAAACTTTAAAAATATATACTTTTGACCCCATGGAAAAAATATCTAACATTCAGAACTGCTGATAACAGGAAGAAGAGGAAAATAATTTTTTTTTTTTTTTGAGAATGAAATGTTTTTTCTCATTGTGGACTCTTAGGCACGTTCTCTGCGTATGCGGTGTGCTAGCTGGATATCTTTTGGCATAATAGTTACATCTTTGCCATGAATAGCACACAGGCTGTTATCTTCAAAAAGGCCAGCCGGATAGGCCTCACTTGCTTCCTGCAAAGCACCAATAGCTGAACTCTGTAAGTGCAGATCTGTTTTGAAGTCCTGAGCAATTTCTCGCACCTGAAGGGGAACTTGTGAGTCAGAAGTTCAGTGGCCTTCTGAAAGTGTCTGATTTCACGGAGTGCCACAGTACTGGGCCTGTAAGGATGAGGTGTCTTCACCCCTCCAGTAGAGGGCACACTCTTACTAGCGGCTTTTGTAGCCAGTTGTTTTTGGGTGGTTTACCACGAGTGGGTTTGAGGGCAGTCTGATCATGTAGAAGCCATGGTAAGGGCACCTCCTTACTTATCCCTTCTTCTTCGGCTGGAGCTAGGCAAGTGAGAGGTTGCACTAGTGTTAGAGAGCTGAGGTGTGGCAATGGCTTTCCTGCATTTCTTTAAGGGACTTATTAATTTCCTCTTTAAAGGCCCCTGTCATCTTTATAAGATTGGATTTAAGGTCATCTTCTTGTGCTTCAGCTGTGTTAGGACATCCAGGGCTTGTTGTAGCATAGCTGGGCTTTGGTGTGCCATATTACCCTGGCTTTTGTTGATTGTGTTCTTATTCTGTGGTTGTCATGGTGCTGGCTGGTTACCAGGGGCGCAGGCAAAGTTGTGGGACAGAAAATGGAGTGCAGGTGAGTGGGTGTGGTTTCCCATTGTTGGGTATGCTTTAGGGGCATTGGTAGGGAGGGGTCTAATCTAGTTGCTCCTGATGCTGCAGACTCCTCCAGAAGGCAGGCAGTGCCATGGGCTGGACAGTGAAGCTCAGGGGACAGAGTGCAGCTCACTGCTTGCTGGTCTCTCCATAATCACCACTAATTTTCTCAGCTCTGGCTAACCAGCATAAATTTTCCCAATAAACCAAGACCTTCACTTCAGTAATGCTGGCCTCTTGTGGACCACAGCTGATGCTTCAGCTTCAGCCGACAAGCACAGATTTTTAACTCAAAATAGCAAATGGCCCAATAGAATCTTTTAAGGGACTCTCAAACTTCCTTCTGAAACTTCTCAAGCCAGGTCACCATCATCTGCATTTCTCTCAACACTCACCATCCACATTCTGACATAACAGCTCACCAAGCTTTACCATGCAATGGCTTTTCTAGTCTAAAGTTCTAAAGTACTTTCACAATCCTCTCCAAAACAATAAGATCAGGTCTGTCACAGCAATTACCCCACTATCTCGGTCCATTTTGTGTCTTTGGGTTACAGTTGCTGTGATAAAGCACCATAACCCAAAGCAACTTAGGGAGGAAAGGGTTTATTTGGCTTAAACTTATACATTACTGTTCATCTTTGAAGGACAGGAACCTGGATGCAGGAGCTAAGGCGGGCTGTTGAGAAACTGCTTACTGGCTTGCTCCTTATGGCTTGTTCATCCTGATTTCTTGCAAAATCCAGGATCACTAGCCCAGAGATATCCCCCTACCCACAGTGGCCTGGGCTCTCCCCATCAATCACTAATGAAGAAAATGCTTAATGGGTTTGTCCACAGCCATCTCTTTTTCTTTTTTTTAAATTTAATTTTATTTATATATTTATTTATTACAGTTTATTCACTTTGTAGCCCCGCTGCAGCCCCCTCCCTCATTTCCTCTCAGACCTGTCCCCCCTCTTCTCCCCCTATGCCCTTTTCCTAGTCCCCTGATAGGGGAGGACCTCCTCCCCTTCTATTTGACCCACAAGGAGACCAACAAAGCTAAACAGTTTGGGCCTTGGGGAGTCTACAAAGACTGATGCACCAACCAAGGTCCATGCATGGAGAGGACCTAGACCCGCTGCTCGGATGTAGCCCATAGACAGCTTAGTCTACATGTGGGTCTCTTAGTAAGGGGAGCAGGGACAGTATCTGACATGAACTCAGTTGCCTGCTCTTTGATCACTTCCCCCTGGCAATATAGCCTTTCCAGGCCACAGAGGAAGAGGATCCAGGCAGTCTTGATGAGACTTCATAAGCTAGGGTCAGATGGTAGGGGAGGAGTACTCCTCTTTCAAAGGACGAGGAGAAAGGGATAGGGAGAAGAAGGAGGGAGGGTGGGACCAGGAGGAGATAAAAAAAAGGGGCTACAATTGGGATATAAAATGAACAACAACAAAAAAAACTTATACCACACCAAAAATGAACAAAACAAACAAACAAACAAAAAACTAGCATAGAAGGACAGACTTGTAATTGAAATAAACTGAAAATTCAGTCCGTAACTATCCATTTTTCCAATGATCAGCAACACAGTCTATTTTCACCTACTGGGAGGTTTGGAAGATCCTGACTTTGACCCCTTCCCTGCCCAGACTGCCCTGTAGTACAGTACATTTTTGTCTGAGCTTAGAGTCAGCCCCGAGGACTGCAACTGTTAGCACAGTGTCCTCTTAGAAGAACTTGCCTTCAGTCAAGGGTCTTAACTTTCTCGGAGTGCATTCTAAGTCTGTGGATAATATTTTAGTTTATAAAATAGTAATCATAAAATACTTCTTGAATTACTTTATACTTTTTAACCTCCAATTTAGTATAAAATAAAAGGAGGCCATAGTCTGCAATACCAAGAGGAGCGGTTTAAGAAGTTTGCTTCGGATAGTCCAGGACCTGCAAGCTACAATCAGCCTCCTCCTGGGACATTGTGTACTGTGAGAAGACAGGTACTCTAAGCGAAAGATATGCTTCTTCAGTGTGTCACTTTTAAAGAAGCTTCTAATGACAATTCTAGATAAAGTAAAAAAGAAATCTTAAGCAGTGTGTTTGATGTTGAAAAAGTTTTTTTCTTTTCTTATTATTATCATTTATTACAGTTTATTCAATTTGTTGATGTTGAAAATTTTAAGAAAAAAATCTTTACTGTAAAACTTTGAATATTCTTACTATTCATATTGTAGTTATTTTATAATTAGGTAAATATTAAATCATTTTTATAAGCTTTAGTTTTTAACTATATTAATATTGTACTTCATTTGTATTCTTTTTTATTTTATGGTCCTGGGGATTGTCCCAGAGCCTTCTATGTGCTAGGTAAATTCCCTACCCCTGAGCTACATCTGTGGGTTCCTGTTTTATTCTTGATGATTCTGTAACCACAGTTTCTGTGACAACTAGGAAGCAGGGAGAGTTAAAAAGCTGCTTATCTATGTATTAGTTTTAGTGTCTGTGTGTAAATACCTGTTAACAAACAGTGATGTCAACAGGATTTCTGGGCTGCAAGTGTAGCTTGGTGTTGGAGGGCATTTGCCTAGCCTGTGTGAGGCTCTGAGTTTTACCTGTGGAACCACACAGAACAAAACATGAATGCCTGAAGAAGAAGGCTAAAAACTTATATGGAAGACATAGAGGTAGTTGCTGTTTAAAGACAAAATTTGAAAAGTGATACATGAATGATCACGCAATGAAAGGCCTTAGGGATTTAAAGGACTACTGCATTATAGAAGACCTAGAGTATTAATGGAGAAGGTTAGTTTGGAGATGGCTTTGAAGAGTGGGATTGGAATATGCATTCTAGGTGTACAGTGGTAGATGAGTGAATATACAAAATGAATTATTGTTTTTAAGATTTATGTTTTTTTATATTTATACAGCATTCTGCCTGTATATGTGCCTGCACACTAGAAGAGGCCACCAGATCATGCTATAGATGGTTATGAGCCACCATGTAGTTTCTAGGAATTGAACTCAGGAACTTTGGAAGAACAGTGTTCTTAACCTCTAAGCCATCTCTTCAGCTCTCCAAATTTTTTTAATTCATTAATTTTTAAAATTAATTATAATTTATTCATTTTGTATCCCAGTTGTAGCTCTTTCCCTCAGCCCCTCCCAATTCCATACTCCTCCTCCAGTCCACTAATAGGGGAAGTCCTCCTCCCTTTCCATCTGCCCTAGCCTATCAGGTCTCATCAAGACTGGCTGCATTGTCTTCCTCTGTGGCTTGGTAAGGCTGCTCCCCCGTCAGGGGGAGGTGATCAAAGAGCCAGCCATTGAGTTCATGTCAGAGACAGTCCCTGTTCCCCTTACTAGGACACCCACTTGGACACTGAGCTGCCATCGGCTACATCTGTGCATGGGTTTTAATTTATCTCCATGCATGGTCCTTGGTTGGAGTATCAGTCTCAGAAAAGACCCCTGGGCCCAGATTTTTTGGTTCTGTTGTTCTCCTTGTGGAGCTCCTGTCCCCTACAGGTCTTTCATCTCCCCCTTCTTTCATAAGATAAAAGTGGAATTTTTATGGGAGGCAAAAGGAAGATTATTTTATTTGGAGAAAAGAATTTATATAAGAGAGTCTTAGATACTACATTTGGAAAAGTATATTCATGTTATAGAATCAGTTATTTTTATACCAAAGCTTTATACCATTGAAGTAAATAACATAAATATGGATTTCGTCATGCTTTATATAGAGTGATCATATTTTTTTTATGTGAAGTATTTCAGATGCCTCAAATTAATTCTATTTTAAACAGTTATATTAAAAAGAACACTTCATATTCTAGGATTAAGCTCTTAGTTGAAATATTTTTATTGTAGAGAAGCTGAGTTTTATGTCATGTATTTAGATATCAGATGTATTTCATGTGTAGGGACAAAATAAATGTTTATTTACACATTGTTGAACACTGATGAATACACGTGTGTGTCAGCACAATACTAAACATTTTTTATACAAAGAAGGCAAATCATGTCTCCCCGAGAATCATGGTTTTAACAGGGAGCAAAATTTGAGACAATATAGCTGATGAAATACTGCCTCAGAGCCATAATGAAAAATTCACAAGTGTCCCAAAATGAGAGTCTTTGGAGGGAATAGGAGAAATGATATGGTTTGGTCTTAAAGAAGCATTCACATGGTGCTCAAACGCATTGTAGTTGTAGGAAAACTCCTGAGTAACAGCACTGCAGTGTGTGTTAACATGGCATCCTTAGGGATGATTTAAGTGAGAGTAACATGATTTGAAGCTTGAGGAAGGAAAGGCTAGTTTTTGCAAACCTTTGATGCATCCTTTTTGAAAGTACTACACAGAAGGAAAGCTGTTCAACGCAGTCTTGTTTTCATTTTTAAATTATTTTCATAAGTGCTGCTTAAGCTACTTAATTAATGTACCTACTGGAAAAGCACTTAGATCAGTGGCAGCTTTCTAACAGCACAGCTGTTAAAGTGGTGCGCACACACCATTATATTTATTTATTTGTCCAGAAGATGCAGGGGTCAGTATAATCCTACATTATTTTTCTACACAACTAAAAACAGTAATTGTTAATGTTTTGTTTGATATAAATTGATTTTGTCTGATATATGCTATTACCTGTTGTTTTTACTTAATTTATAAAATATTTTCCACAGAAGTAAAACCTTTTCAAAAAGGCTAACCAATGCTTCTGACCTGATATTGTCAGTTTTGCCATAGTTCTTTCAGAATTAAAGCATACCTTTTATTACTGTATTTATCACTATATTTACATCTAATACATGTCATATTTATACATGAGTTTGATACATTTCCCTTCATTTTGTCTTTATCTCATCGACATTTTCCTGCTGTGTAGTCTGCAGTTAGCACATGTTACACGTTACAGGTAATATACAGACCAGTCAATAGTTTCAGGGAATGAAGGCCAGCAATGTTGCTAAATGGACTAAAGGAAAGAACTGAAGATTGTGCTGTGCAGCACACACTCTCAAGGTGTCTGACGTCGCTGCAGGAATTCTGTGTTTGTTTATGTATCTTTCAAATCAGTAGTTTGCTTTACTAAGTGGGAGAAGTGGCGGCCAAGTTGAGAGTCAATCCTTAGCTCTTAGTGGCTTTAGTAGTCTGGAAGATGTGTTAAAACTTGAATTCACTCCTTCAATTTAGTTTTATAAGACCTTTTTTGGTTTCTATTATATGATTCATTAAGTCAATATTTAATGATGACCGTTAGCATATTATAATATTTGTTCTTGTTCTCTTTCTTCTTGTCTTTGAATAACATAAAATGTCTTCCTCACAAACATTTTATGCTTAAAGAAAATTTCTAGAACACGTGCAGTTTCCAGAAGCATTTATGTTCCTTCAATTCCCTCTTCCGGAAAGTCGCATGGCTATCACCTCAATGACGATGACAGTATTATGCAACGCACGCCACCTTCTAGTGATGACACAATAGGCCCAGCATACTACAATCCTCAATTTGTAAGTATGACACATTTGGTGATGGTAGTTGGAAGAGACTACTTACTGTTGTAAATGCATCATGCATGCATCATTAGCTATAAGTAATGATTAGAACACTGAGTTTTAGTGGCTGCATACTGAAGAATTTGAATTCCTGTATATATGCCTGCCGTCTAGCTGGCAGAAAAGAACAGAAGAAATGATTGAAAAGCTTTTTAGTTTTAGGCTTGGAAGCTAGAGCTCAACCTCATGGCCAGTCTTTCCCTGATCTTTAAAGGAGGATCATGAACACTGTATTTATAAAAGAATTTGATTTGAGAATGTATCAGTTATTCTACAAATTAGTTTAAAAGATAAACAGAGCTTTTTGATTGAAATACCAAACATAATTTATCAGGTCCATTCATGGATATCTTAACTTTCAGAACAGTAAGTTGTCAAAGTTTTATTCACCAGTCAAAGTATATGATTTATCCATAAATATATATAATGAGTGTAAATAGTAAGTATGGTTTTACTGAATTCCAAGACAGAAGTACATAGTACTCTATAGTTTTAGATCTAGGAGAAAGAATAACAGTGAGGAAAATGGCAGAAATGAAAGTAAGAATTAAGGAAAGCCTGAAGGGATGACTTAGGCAAAGAATCAGTCTTTTCAGGATTTTACTACTTTCACTTCCAAAACACTATTTTTATGCCTTTGGGCTTAGGATCAGTTACCTTCAGAAACCATCTCATTTGTGAGCATCTGCATGCTGGTGAGTTTGAGAGTATTAGATACTTTGAATTGTTAACAACTTTAAAAATATTGTAATTTATAAATACTGTCAAACACAGTACAGTAATAAAGATAAACATGAATGTAACCATAATCTAGACATAAAATGTGCTATATCTAGATTATGGCAGGAGTTCTCAGTGGATTACATAAAGAGAAATAACATGCCTATTTTTCACGTAACTGCTGATACAAAGTGATGGTATAAATTTAAATTTATAGGTATTTTTGGAGAGGTGCTTTAAAACTAAGCAGTTGCCCTAATTTGTGTCAAACTCTCACTAAAGAGTTTTTCTTCAGCTGCTGGTTTTATCATCTACAATGATATTTGAATGTTTTAGTGTTATATTTATCAAATGTTGGTTTTCTGGCTTCATCTTTTCTGTGATGCTTGTTTTTTGACACTTTAAAAACATTTTAAAAGAGAATTTTAGCTTCATTCTCATTTATGTATTTGTCAGCTCCATGCATTTATTTTTCCTTAAAATGTTAATCTATTACTTTCATTACTTATTCTTAAAGCTTAACTTACCCCCGAGGTTATTCTTTGGAGTCCCTGTGTTCTTTGGATGTCACATCATCTGTTGCCACTCTCACCACTACAGCTTGGCACTAGCCATGCTTTTAAAACTCCCTATTTTCTGTAGGTAGATGTGATAGTATCCTTACTTCCACAACATCTCAGGACATACCTAGAAATAAATAGTTAAGGCTCACTATCACTAACTTGGGGTCTGAACTTGTTTCCATCTAAAAACATAGCCTTTCTAGCCTTTCCCTTTTTGTATTTGGACTTCCTCACAACAAACAAGCTGACTCTCATTATCCCCAATATCTTTACATATCATACTCCTGTGATGTAATAAAAGTATTTATGATTTTAGAATTTATAACTAAGCATCAAAAAGAAAAAATAATCTTAAGATTTTTTTCGAGACAGAGTTTTTCTGTGTAGCCCTGGTTGTGTTGGAACTCACTGTGTAGATCAGGCTGGCATTGAACTCAAAGATCTGCCTGCCTCTGCTTCCCTGAGTAGTGGGATTAAACACGTGTGCCACCACTGCCTAGCATAATCTTTAAAATATTTAAGTGTTTACATGTAGGTCTTGAAGTATTACACTAGCAGGAAGGAAAAGGGACTGTGGGCTTCGTTCTGGACCTGAGGGTCTGATGGTATAGACCCACATAAGACTATCTAGCATTGCTTCTGGTGAAATATCTATTAATTTCTGAAGGCCAGTTTGTTTCCAGGCAAGTTGCAGTGGGTCATTGCGAAAACAGGCAGAAAAAAAGTTCCTAGAGTCAAATGAAAGCAAAAGCAAAACTTCCCAGAGCCTTTGGGTATACCTAAAGCAGATCTACAAAGAAAGTTTATAGCTATGACTGTTTACATTAAAAAATCTGGGGCTAGTGAACTGGCTCAATAGATAAAGGTGCTTGACACTGAACATGGTGAACTGCATCCTACATGGTAGAAAGAAACAATCAGTTTCTGAATGTTTTTCTCTGATCTCCACATGCACCCTGGCATACGTACGTACATGCACACATTCTCTCTCTCTCTCTCTCTCTCTCTCTCTCTCTCTCACACACACACACACACACACACACACACGGGACTGTGAAAAAAAAAACTTAAATAAATAGCCTAATGATACCTTTCATGGTCGTAGAAAAACAAGAACAATCCAAACACAAAAACAGTAGATGACAGGAAATAATATGATCAGGAATGAAATTAATGAGATGGAGATTAAAAGAAAAATATAAAGATTAAATCAAGCAAAGAGGGCATTAAAAAAAAAAAAAAGGAAACAAAACCGTAAGACTGAAAAATCTTAGCCAACCTAACCGAAAAGAAAGAGAAAGAGACTAAGATTAATAAAACTAGAATGAGAGGGCTGTAGGGATGACTCAGCAGTTAAAAGAGTTCTTGTCCTTCCGGAGCTCCCTAATTAGTTGTCATCACCTCTATCAGTGGCTCACAGACATCTGTAACTGGACCTCCAAGGGATCTACACCATCTTTATAGCCCCAAGGAACCTGATGCTCCTAATCAGCAGGAAGTAATGTACTGTCACCTCCTTTCTGATCTTTGACTTTCTACACAGATCTCTTTCCTTTCCTAGCTATCCTTTTCTCTCTCTGATCTAGTGGTAGGGGGTTGAAAAGGTGGAAGAAAGGGGTGGAAAAAAAGGGTTAGAGAAGGGTGGAAGAAAGAGAGCAAATGGTGGTTACAGTAGTGTTCAATGTCTTAGTCAAAACAAAACTGGGAAAGAAATAAAAGAGATACAAATAAGAGTGTAAGGAGTCAGATTATTTCTATGAATAGATGACATGCTCCTTTACTTAGGAAGCCTAAAGTCTCCTCCAGAAAACTGTTCCAAATAAACACTCCTATCAAAGTACTTGTGAAGTGGAAAAAAAAAAACACAACAAAACATATTTGACAAAACCTGACCCAACCTCAGGCTAAAACAGGTCAGGTTGACTGTCAGGCATGTAATGTACTTACAGGAACTTTTGCTAACCTTCATTGTGCTCTTCCTGAAACCACAAGGTTTTCTGCTCCCTGATCGAACAGAAACACTATGGTGACAAAGCTATGACCTATTCTTATTAAAAGTTCCTATGCTGTCATTTGTGCTTACATGCACCACCATGCTGATGGATATACCATTCTTGCAGTGTTTCCCTTTATAAACCCCTTGCTCACTCAGCTCAGGGCCTCAGGCTGAGTCTGTCTGGCTAGATACAAACTTGAATTTATAGAGTTCATCCTGGTCTTCTCTTGGGTGGAAACAGCCTCACTACAACCTCTGGGGTCTCATTCAGGATCTGTTCTCTCCCTGAGAAGGATGCCCTAATTCAACTCTCTGAGCCTTTTAGATGGTTTGGTCTTCTGAATTTGCTGAGTGCACTCTTCTGGGTAAGCTCTGGGTGATTAGATGTTGTCTGAGGCCCAGGTTAAATCTTAACAGGGGACACTGTTGACATTCTGGTAAGGTGACTCCCCACCCTGGGACACTGTCTGTTGTCTGCTTGCTCTGTTGGGTGAATGAGAACATGATGGCTAGCCATTGCTTGTCTGGTTGTTATTACTGTTTGTATTTGTTTTTGTTGCAGTGTTGTGCCCCAGCTTGATCCTGGAGCTTGCTCAGTCTCTGTCCTTCTTATTGGCTCAATCAAGCCTGCTGTTTAAGTCCTGCAAAACCTTTTATCTCTGAGCTTGCGTTTGTTCGCTGTTTGATCTGATCCCTCCCTCTAGTCACTTGATCTAGTTTTGCACCAATTCAAATATCTTTTGAGTATTATAGGTAATATTGTTATATGCTACTGTGCAATATTAAAAAGCTGGCTCTAGAGTTGGGTTATGGCCTTTCCTCTCCTGACTCAAGACTCAAGCATACATGTTTAAAGGTTTCCTTAAATCTCTGTCCTATGTTAAAAATGCCATTTGACTCTAGAACAGAAAGAGGGAGGGAGGGAGAAAGAAAAAAAGAAGGGAGGGAAACAGAAGGGGAGAAAGAGAGAACAACCTAAAATACACTATGTATTTTATTTTATTTTTTAATTTATTTTTTATATCAGTTACAGTTTATTCACTTTGTATCCCAGCTGTAGCCCCCTCCCTCATTCCATCCCAATCCCACCCTTCCTCCCTCATCTTCTCCCATTCCCCTCTCCAAGTCTACAGATAGGGGAGGTCTTCCTCTCCTTCTATATGACCCTAGCTTATCAGGTCTCATCAGGACTGGCTGCATTGTTCTCCTCTGTGGCCTGGCAAGGCTGCTTCCCCCTCAGGGGTAGGTAGTCAAAGAGCCAGCCACTGAATTCATGTCAGAGACAGTCCCTGTTCCCATTACCAGGGAACTCACTTGGATACTGGGCTACGTCTGAGCAGGGGTTCTGGGTTATATATCCATAAATGGTCCTTGGTTGTAGTATAAGTCTCAGAAAAGACCCCTGTACCCAGATATATTGGTTCTGTTGCTCTCCTTGTGGAGTTCCTGTCCTCTCCAGGTCTCCCTCTTCTTTCATAAGATTCCCTGCACTCTGCCCAAAGTTTGGTTATGAGTCTCAGCATCTGCTTTGATACCCTGCTGGGTAGAGCCTTTCAGAGGCCCTTTGTGGTAGGCTCCTGTTGTGTTTCCTGTTTTCTCCTTCTTATAATGTCCATCCTGTTTGTCTTTCTGAGTGAGGATTGATTGTCTTACCCAGGGTCTTCCTTCTTGCTTGGTTTGTTTAGGTGTACAGATTTGTGTAGGTTTATCCTATGTTATATATCTAGTATCTACTTATAAGTGAGTATGTACTGTGTGTGTCTTTCTGCTTCTGGGATAGCTTACTCAGGATTATCTTTTACAAATCCTACCATTTGCCTGTAAATTTCATGATTTCCTTGTTTTTAATTGCTGAGTAGTATTTCATTGTATGAATGTACCACAATTTCTATATCCATTCCTCAATAGAGGGACATCTGGGTTGTTTCCAGGTTCTGGATATTATGAATAAAGCTGCTACAAACATGATTGAGCAAATGTCCTTGTTGTGTACTTGAGCATCTTTTGGTTATATGCCTAGGAGTGGTATAGCTGGATCTTGAGGAAGCACTATTCCTAATTGTCTGAGAAAGAACCAGATTGATTTCCAAAGTGGTTGTACAAGTTTACATTCCCACCAGCAGTGGAGGAGGCTTCCCTTTCCTCCACAACCTCTCCAGCATGTGTTGTCACTTGAGTTTTTGATCTTAGCTATTCTGCTGAGTGTAAGGTGAAATCTCAGGGTCATTTTGATGTGCATCTCTCTGATGGCTAAGGACAGTGAACATTTCTTTAAGTGTTTCTCTGCCATTCTGTATTCCTCTACTGAGAATTTTCTGTTTAGCTCTGTATCCCATATTTTAATTGGATTACTTGAATTGCTGCTATTTAACTTCTTGATTTCTTTATATATTCTTGATATTAGCCCTCTGTCAGACATATAGGGTTGGTGAAGATCCTTTCCCAGTCTGTAGGCTGTCGTTTTGTTCTGACAACAATATCTTTTGCTTTACAGAAGCTTTTCAGTTTCATGAAATCCCATTTATTGATTGTTGATCTTAGAGCCTGTGCTGTTGGTGTTCTGTTCAGGAAATTGTCTCCTGTGCCAATGAGTCGTAGGCTATTTCCCACTTTTTCTTCTAAACAATTAGTGTGTCTGGTTTTATGTAGAGGTCTTTGATCCACTTGGACTTTAGTTTTCTGCAGGGTGATAAATATGGATCTATTTTCATTTTTCTGCATGTAGACATCCAATTGGGCCAGCACCATTTGTTGAAGATGCTGTCTTTTTTCCATTGTATAGTTTTGGCTTCTTTGTCAAAAATAAAGTACCCATAGGTATGTGGGTTTATTTCTGGGTCTTCTATTCAATTCCATTGATCCATCATTCTATTTCTATGCCAGTACCATGCCATTTTTATTACTATTGCTCTGTAGTACAGCTTGAGATCAGGGATGGAGATACCTTCAGATGATCTGTTGTTGTACAGGATTGTTTTAGCAATTCTGGGTTTCTTGTTGTTCCATATGAAGTTGAGAATTTTTCTTTCAAAGTAAAGAATTGAGTTGGTATTTTGATGGGAATTGCATTGAATCTGTAGATTTCTTTTGGCAGGATGGCCATTTTTACTTTGTTAATTCTATTGATCCATGACCATAGGAGATCTTTCCATCTTCTAATATCTATTTCTTTCTTCAGAGACTTGACCTTTTTTTTTTTTTTTTTTGAATAGGTCTTTCACTTGCTTGGTTAGAGTCATATCATGGTATTTTATGTTATTAGTGGCTTTTGTGAAGGGTGTTGTTTTCCTAATTTCTTTCTCAGCCCTTTTGTCTTTTAAAAGTATACAGGAGGCTACTGATTATTTTGAGTTAATTTTGTATCCCAGCTACTTTGCTGAAGGTATTTATCAGCTGAGGGAGTTCTCTGGTTGAATTTTTGGGGCCATTCATGTATACTATTACATCATCTGCAAATAGTGACACTTTGACTTCTTCCTTTCAGATTTGTATCTTTGATATCCTTTCCTTGTCTTATTGCTCTAGCAGGACTTCAAGTACTATGTTGAAGAGATATGGAGAGAGTGAGCAGCCTTGCTTTTGTCCCTGATTTCAGTGGGATTGATTTAAGTTCCTCTCCGTTTAGTTTGATGTTGGCATAGGCTCTCTGTATATTGTCTTTACTATGTTTCGGTAGGTGCCTTGTATCTCTGATCTCTCCAAGACTTTAAACATAAATGGGTGTTGGATTTTGTCAAATGCTTTTTAAGCATCTAAGGAGATGATCATGTGTTTTTTTTTTTCTCCTTTAGTTTGTTTATGTGGTGGATTACATTGATGGATTTGCGTATATTGAACCACCCCTGCATGCCTGGGATGAAGCCTAATTGGTTATGGTAGATGATATCTTTTATGTGTTCTTAGATTCAGTTTGCAAGTATTTTATTGAGTATTTTTGCATCAATGTTCATAAGAGAGAAAGGTATTAAGTCTCTTTTTTTGTTGGGTCTTTGAGTGGTTTAGGTATGAAGGTGACTGTGGCTTCCTAGTATGAGTTTGGTAATGTTCCTTCTGTTTATATTTTGTGGAATAGTTTGAAGAGAATTGGAGTTAGCTCTTTTTGAAGGTCTGATAGAGTTCTGCACTGAAACCATCTGGCCCTGGGCTTTTTTGGAAGGGAGACTATTGATGACTGCTTCAATTTCCTTGGGGGATATAAGACTATTCAGTCTTTCTACCTGATCTTGATTTAATTTTGGTAAATGGAATCTTTCAAAAAATTTGTCCATTTCCTTTAGATTTTCAAATTTTGTGGCATATAGTCTTTTGTAGTACAATCTAATGTTTGTTTGAACTTCCTCAGTGTCTATAGTTATGTCCCCCCTCTCATTTCTGATTTTGCTGACTTGGATAGTTTCTCTCTCTTTTAGTTAGTTTGGCTGAGGGTTTGTCTATCTTGTTGATTTTCTCAAAGAACCAGTCCTTGGTTTTATTGATTCTTTGAATAGTTTTATTTGATTCTAATTTATTGATTTCAGCCCTGAATTTGATTATTTCCAGCTGTCTGCTCCTTTTGGGTGTATGTGCCTTTTTTTTGGTGCTCTCAGTTGGGCCATGAAGTTGCTTTTCTGAGATCTTTCAAATTTCTTCTTGAAGGCAGATAGTGTTATGAATTTTCCTCTTAGCACTGCTTTCTTTGTGTTCCATAAATTTGGGTATGTTTTGCCTTCATTTTCATTGAATTCTAGGAAGTCTTTAATTTCTTTCTTTATTTCTTCCTTAACCCAGCTCTCTTTAAATAGCAAATTGTTCAGTTTCCATGTGTGTGTAGACTTTTTGTCATTTCCATTGTTGTTGAGGTCCAGCTTTAGTCCATGGTGGTCAGATAGAATACTAGGGATTATTTCAGTCTTGTATCTTTTGAGGCTTGCTTTGTAACCATCTGTATGGTCTATTTTGGAGAAGGTTCCATGAGGTGCTGAATATACTCTTTTGAATTTGGGTGAAAAATCCTATAGTCATCTATTAGGTCCATTTGACTTAGGACCTCTGTAAGTGCCTTTATTTGCCTATTTGGCTTCTGTCTAGATGATCTGTCCCCTGGTGGGAGTGGAGTGTTAAAGTCTTCCATGATTAAGGTGTTGTGATCGATATGTGATTTCAGCTTAATAATGTTTCATTTACAAATGTAGGCACTCTTGTATTTGGGGCATAGATGCTCAGAATTGTGATGTCTTCTTGGTGGATTTTTCCTTTGATGAGAATGAAGCGCCCCTCCTCATCTTTTTTGATTAATTTTTGTTGAAAGTCTATTTTATTAGATATTAGGATAGCTACCCCAGCTTGTTTTCTGGGTCGATTTGCTTGAAAAACATTTTTCCAGCCTTTTACTCTGAGGTAGTGTTTATCTTTGTTGCAGAGGTGTATTTCTTGGATGCAGCAGAATGTTGGATCCTGTTTCTGAAACCATTCTGTTAGTCTTTTTATTGGAGAGTTGAGTCCATTGATGTTGATAGATAATAGTGACCAGTGAATGTTAATTTCTTTTGTTGTGGGGTTGGTGGTATTACTGTGTTTTATTGCTTGTATTCTTTTTGTTGTTGTTGTTGTTGTGTAGTTATCTATATCCTGTGTTTTCTTGGGTATAGTTTTTTTCATTGGGTTGGAGTTTTCCTTCTAGTATCTTCTGTAGGGCTGGGTTGTAGTGTAGATTTTGTTTAAGTTTGGTTTTGTCATGGAATATTTTGTTTTCTCCATCTAGGTTGATTTAAAGCTTTGCTGGTTATAGTAGTCTGGGTTGGCATCTGTGGTCCCTTAAAGTCTGCATGACATCTGCCCATACCCTTCTGGCTTTCATAGTTTCTGATGAGAAAACTGATGTGATTCTGATATGTCTACCTTTATATGTTACTTGGTCTTTTTCCCTTGCTGCTTTTAATATTTTTTCTTTGTTCTGTACATTTAGTCTTTTGGTTATTATGTGACATGAATTTATTTTCTGGTCTACATCTCTTCCTTTAAGTTGGGAAATTTTTCTTTTATGATTTTCTTGAAAATATTTTCAGAAACTTGGAGCCTGGAATCTCCTTTTTTGTCTATTCCTATTATTCTTAGATTTTGTCTTTTCATGGCATCTTTGATTTCTTGGATTTTTTATGTTTGGAACTTTTCCAATTTTACTTTTTCCTTGAGAGAATTATCAATTTCTGCAAGTGTATCTTTAGCATCTGAGATTCTTTCTTCCATCTCTTATGTTGTATTGGTGATGCTTACCTTTGTGGTTCCTGATCTTTTCTCTAAGTTCTCCAGCTCCAGGGTTTTCTGTTTGTGTTTTCTTTATTGATTCTAATTCTGTTTTTATGCCTTGTACCATTTCTTTCATTTGTTTGAATGTGGATTCCTGTCTTTCCATGATGGCTTCTATTTTTTTTGTTGTTGTTGTTTGTTTCCTCTCTACATGCCACTAATTGTGCCTCTACTTGTTTGGCTGTATTTGCCTGCATTTCTTTGAGAGCTCTGTTCATTTCCTCTTTATTTGCCTCCATTTTGTGGCTATTTCTTTGAGAGCGTTGTTCATTTCCTCTTTATGTGCCTGTATTTGTGGGGCAATTTCTCTGAGAGATTTGTTTGTTTCCTCTTTATGTGTCTCTAATGACTGGATAAGCATAGTTTTAAAGTCATTTTTCCTGTGTTTCTGATGAATTGAAATGTCCATTGATTTTGGGGGTTGCTGGTGGAGCCATGATATCCTGATATTTGTTGGATGTGTTCTTACGTTTGCCTCTGGTCATCTGCTCATCTGTAACCTTCACTGTTTGTTCCTGGGGTCTTTACTTCAGACTGGGTTCATCTTTCTCTGGTGTCTGGAGTATTTTTCAGGAAGATGAAGAAGTCCACAGGTTTGAGAGTGTGTGTTGGTGTTTTAGCTGTACCTAAGGGAGGAATGTGATGCTGGCGCTGTTCTCAAATGCTGTTGGTGTGCAATGCGCAGGTACAGATTCCCTGAATATCTCAGTAGCCTACAGGCCACTGGTATGCAGAACTGCCTGGGCTCTAGGAATTGTTTGCCTGGAATTCACTGGCAGAGCAGTGAATTCAATGTTGAGAACTCTGTCCCTAGAATCTCTGTGTTGCCCACAATAGAGTTGTGGGTGGTAGGGATCTGTTGTCTTGCTGCTTGCAATCACTCACTTGAAGGCACACTAATTTTCTAGCAGAACCAATCAGAAAGCACAGGGGTTCCCCTGTACTCTACTCTTTGATTTGATCCTGCTGTGGCAAATGCTGGTATAGGCGAATAGTTAGCTCAGTGGTGCCGTAGCCATAGAAGTTGGTGCCCTCCGGCACTGTGCTATTTGGCGGGTGCTGAGGGCCACCTCCGTAGCCTCCACCTCCACCAGGGAAGGAGTATGGTGGCTGGTCATTGGGGAGTCCTGGAGGGATTGTATATTCTCTGTCTCAGAACCCAAGCTGGGGGTTCTTTGCTAGGAGCAGCCAGCATTGCGGGCAGAGCACTATACTCTGTGCGGGCACTGTGAGCTGTTTTTGTTGCCTCCGCCAAGGAGGGAGTAGGGATGTGGGTTAGGGGAAGCGCCTGGGGACTGAGTCCCCATGAGAAGTCTGCAGTGAAGTCCCTGGAGAAGTTCGCAAGTGACCTGGATCTAAATGGTCTCAGTTCACAGTTAGTCCCCTTTCTCCCTAGAAGCCTCAATGTCATTGTTCTGGGTTCAGCTGCCCTCCATTCAACAATTTCGGAGTTTCAGATACTCTGCCCCTCAGATATGGTGCGCACTGGTCGCTGCCATCTTGGATCCTCCAGACACTATATATTTTAAAACAGATAAAAAATAGACTATTCCCAAAAGAAATTACTATTGTTTATCTCATACTTTTCTCCATTTTATTTAATTCTGTAAAACTCTTGCTAAAATATAAACTATTCTCAAGATTTGTAAGACTATTGCATAAACTTCCATGCCTTAGGATATGTAAACTTATTGAATATGGAGGGGTCCACCTATGCTGCAATGGGGAAGCTGTTTTATCTAGTGAGTAAAGGATCCAGATATTCCTAATACCTGTTTAGAAAAAATTTCTTACAACAAATGGTAAAATTATTTGCTACTGTTATGCCTCATGTTATGTAAATTTTTTAAATAAAAAAGGATTTATATAAAAATTAGGATATCTACAAAAAATGTTCCCCATTAAGGTAATGGATAGTCAAAATTTTTTTCTGAAATTTAAACTTTCTTTCTCTCGGGATCTGTAAGACCATTGTGGGAGCAGGGGGATGACATGTAAATTTCGAGGAAAAAATGGTTAGCTTAACAGGGATAAAACTGTAAAATCCTAATCTTGTAAAAGCTGCTAACTTGCTGTAAACTGTTAAAGATAATTAGGACATACAAGTTAATGATCAACCATCTTATAAATGATCAAATTCTAAAATGTGTGTAGGACTATATTTGTAGTCATGCTAAGAACAAATGTAATTCCTTTACAGGGATATGCTTATTTAGTTTTCTGTGTATGTTTTCAAGGTTAACCTAAAACAAGTAGGCAAGTAACCAAAAAAGAAGTCAAACTTGTTTACAATCAGGTATACCTAATATTTGGTCATCAAAATTCCATCTCCTTCATTTTGTTGATGAGTATATTTAAGCTATTAAGTATGGGCTTTTCCCCTTAATTTCTTCTTGACAAGTTCACTGCTAGCATGTAGAAAAGCTACTGAGTTTTGTATGCTAATTTTGTATTTCACTGTTGTATTCAGGTTCTTCTTTTCCAAAGAGAAGTAGACCAGGTTGAGATCTTTATGAATTTGATTTTTTTATTGAGTCACACAGGCCTGGCTGGGAGCAAGTACCTCTTGTGACTGCAAGTCTGAAGAAGTGGCCCAAACTAAGTGAGCAAGTGTGGCACATCCGATTGTCATGGCTGTGGTGGCTGTTAGCAAGCATGACAGGATACACAGTTTTAATAAGAATAGGACACTTGTGTCACCATGGTATTTCTTTTTTTGATTGGAGAACAGGAAGCCTTAGGTCACAGAATCAGAACAATGCATGTTAGCAAAATTCCTGTAAATACTGTGCATGCCTAAGGGTCAGCTGACCTCAGTTTCAGCCTGCATTTGGGTCAGGATTTAGCAGATATGTTTTTCTCATTCCACTAATGGAAGATATACATATACCAAGATTAATAAAAACAAAACAAGCTGGGTGGTAGCACAGCCTTTTAATCTGGTTTAGGAGGCACTTAGGAGACAGAGGCAGGAGGATCTCTGAATCTGAGGCCAACATTATCTATAGAGTGAGTTCTATGACAGACAAGGCTACACAGAGGAACCTTGTCTTGAAAAACAAAACCAACCAAACAAACAAACAAACAAAATGCTAAAAATATATGACCTAGCTATATCATTCTTTGGCATATGACCAAAGGGCTTGGCGTCTTTCTCCACAGATACTTGCTCAGCCATTTTTATTTTACAATATTTTATTTTTAAAAATTTTATACAAATGTATTTTTTAAAATTTTTAATTAAAATAATATTACATTTTTTTCTCTTTTCCCTTCTATCTATGCTGCCCCCAATTCAAAGTCTCTTCTTCAGTCATTGCTACATATACCTATAAATGAATAAACATACAAATATATCTTGCTGAGTCCATTCAGTGTTACCTGCATGTATATGTTTCTAGGGATGACTAGTTAGTACTGGATAACCAATCAGGGTTCTTCCCTTGGGAAGGCTAATTCTCCTTTAGGAGTTGTAAATTGCCTGCACTTCTTCATCTAGGGTTGTGCTCTGTGAGATTTTCCTCCTCTATGTTGGGATGTCAACCAAAGTTGGAATTGTTTAGGAAGCCATGCTGTCGAGGTTTTATGGATACAGCTTTCCTGTCTTAGCTAGATGGCACAATCTCACAGAATTTCCTTGTTTTGTGGTTTCTACCATGGTCTGTCTTCAATGATGTTCTCAGAGCCTTGGGTGGAGGATTTTTGTGGTAAATGTATCAGTTGAGGCTGGGCATCCCATGGTTTGTTTCTTTCCATTTGGAGCAGTTGTGGCTTTTTGTAATGATTTTCTTCTGCTGTAAGAAGAAGCTTCTTAGATGAGGGATGAGGTCTATCCTTATTTGTGGATGCTAGAATAAATATGTAGAATGCAGTTAAGAACTATACTAGTTTAGGAAAGGGCTGGTAGTAGCATCTCCTCTAAGAGGATGTCACTAGCCATATATGGTTGGCTAGGTTTACAGAACCAGGCATAATTTCCTGGTAACCGGCCCTTTCATCCAATTAGAGAGCTGTTAGTTACCACCATGTTGTAAGTACCACTGTTGTACTTTTTGTAGTGTCTTGACTTGCTGGTCATTGTGGTTCATAGGAATGACAGGTGGGTAGAACTATTGATTGATTCCTTCTCTTGGCAACTTGCAAATCATCTTCTGGTATTAGGAGGATGAGTTTTTAGGAAGAGCTTGTGTGTCGTTGTTCTGGGATATGTGGGGTGATTGACTGAAGAGAGACACTGAGGGATGAATTTTAGGCTTCTCAGCAGCAGGCAGATCAGCCTCTCAAGAATGGAACACTAGCAACTTCCCAGAAGTGCTCTTTATTGTTACACAAAAGACACTTTTAGTAAGCCAAACCTCTTATCTACTCTAGAGGTTGTCTGAAGAACAATTCTAAGCAATTTTCAGCCATAGGAAACTTCCTGGTTTGCCAGATATGTCTCGGGACTAAGTTATGCAAAGGCTCTGAAAGTCCTTCAAAGGAACAATTCCATAACAATCACTGAGTATTTACAAAAGCCTACTTCAAAGTCTAGGTACCATCACTCCAGAATTTATGCAGATACAATGGCTCTGCTAAAATTCTGCTACACTTCTGAGTCACTTCTAGTGGTAATCCAGTTCCTGTGTCTAAAGTGCACGGTGTCTTCAGCAACAGTGACTTTCAACTTTTAGGAGGCATTCAAGGGCAAAGCTCTCTTGTACTTGCCTGATCAACAACTTGAAAGGAGGTTTCTCATGTCTAGTACTGGCATTTTTGTTATTCTATGTCTCTTGCTGGAGTATTATCATCCCAGGTGTTATAAGAAAAAAAAATAGACTGATGTGTATTATAAGGAATTTTTGGAAAGGATAGTGTTGTACAGCAGAAGGTTACAAAAGCAGAAAGGAGATCTTGAAAAGGGGGAAAAGAGATATTTAGGGAGGAGGAAGTAAGAAATGGGAATTGAATGCTTGAAATAAGAAAGGTGTTGGGGGACAAATGGGGAAGAAGGAATCAGCTGGAGGGCAGTATAGTGAGGGAGGGGAGCAAATGACTGTTAGGGTCCAGAAGACACTGAAAGAACGACCCCTGGAAGAGGGACTGCCTCTGACATAATCTGATTGGCCTGCTCTTTGATCACCTCCCCCTGAGCGGGGAGCAGCCTTACCAGGCCACAGAAGATGACAATGCAGCCACTTCTGATGAGAACTGATAGTCTAAGATCAGAAAGAAGGAGAGGAAGACCTCCCCTATCAGTGGACTTGGGGAGGGGCATGCATGCAGAAAGGGAAGGAAGGGTGGGATTGGGAGGGGAGGAGGGAGGGGCTTATGGGGGGTACAAAATGAATAAAGTGTAATTAATAAAAAAAAAAAAAAAAAGAACGACCCCTGACTCAAAGTAGCATGCAAGCAACTAAGGGCGTTTATTCTGTAGAAGACCAGCATGCCAGGACCACCACCTTCACAACCTGGTGGTGGCACTGTGAGGGAAGTTGAAAGTCCCTTTTAAAGCCAGAGAGGGGAATTCCTTCTGTGGCTATGTAACCTCGATTGAGATTGGTTGGTCCCATGGAGGATGCCTGACTTCGATTAGGGCTTGGCCCGTGGCGGTGAAGGCCCTGTAACTGGTCAGGGCTTAGGGCTTCTCAGGCCAGTAGCTAAGCAGCCGAATTTCCCTTGGCCAATTGTCTTGGCCCAGCCGGGTTCTATAGCTTTTCCCTGCAATTGAAGTTTATTTTTCTGAGGAACAGAAAACTCAGGCCTGTTCCATCTCAGCAAGAAAATAAAGCCCATCACAGTCAGGCTTATTTAGCCAGGCTCTCTCAATGAGAACATAGTGTAATGACACCTATGTATAAAGATGCCATGCTGGAATATTATTTTTTTTTTTCAGGCTGAAGAAATAATTCATTTTAAAGAGGATTAAAACCATTTTATAAAGAAAGTAGTACAAAGCCAGGCACTCTGAAATGTGACTCACTGAATACTTTGTTCATTAGACACTTCCTGTTTTCTCTGGTTATTCAAAGTATAAAATCAAGGCTAGGTGTAGTTAATCCCAGCACTCTTGAGGCAAAAAGCAGGCTGACCTGAATTCAAGGCCAGGCAGGAAGATTGAAAAGTTCAAACCACTGGGTATGGTGGCCTTCGCCTTTGCTTCCAGCAAGAGGCAGAGGCAGAGGCAGGTGAGTTTCTGTGAGGTTGAGGCCAGTCTAGTTGACATAAAGAGTTCCAGGTCAGCCAGGGCTGCAGAGTCAGACTCTTCTCAAGGGGAAAATGTTAAAAGCTCCCTTGAACTTCATGGTGAAGTGACAGGCTACCCTGAGCTATCAGGTGACTCTGTCTCAGAAAGCCAAAGGAAAAAAGTTTGACTGCCAAGACCTTCTATGGTAAGATAGTAGAACAGTATCTAACCATCAGGCCCTGGAAATATGAGCACTCTACACAGTTGGTTTGGCTTTTATTTTGTTTTGTTTTCTTTGGGTGGAATATTATTTTATATGCTGACCTAAAAAATAATTTCAAAAGAACTCTGCAGTTTGCCAAACTATTAAATTAAAATTAAAGAAAAAAAAAAAACTGAAGATTTTTCCAGTTAAATGAAATTGAAAGAACTTGTTGCTACTATATTCCCGAGAAAGATTTAGAAAGTTGTTAGACAATAACACATATTCACTCAAAGAATTAAAGAAGAAAGACAAGACAAATATGTAAGGGTTATTTCTTATTTTGATTTGTAGATCTTTGATTCTTACTAATTATGGAACAAATTATAAATGACATCTTGTGTCCAGGTGTGGTGTAAGTAGCAAGCTGACACTTAAGACCCAGTGAACTACTTTACACTAAAAAGCTCTGAAGAACCAGCTTATTTGTGGTAAATAGAGTGTGAGGATATTACATGTTTACTGTTCTCATCCTGAGGACTCAACACTTCTTTCTGGCCATAGTGACTGTTTTTAAGAGATTTCATCTCCATGCTATGTTTGGTTTTCAGGCCTTGAGTATCTTACTTGTTAATAACAACCTAAAAATTAGTTATTTTTCATGTATAGACAGTGACACACATTTTAAATGATTAGCTAATGTATTTCTACAGGGATAACAGAAGTCAATTTTGTAAATAATGCAATGACTTTGGTGGAAGTCCCTCATCTGGTAGGGGCATATTCTCTGTGATGAGAAAGACAAGATCTGAGGGTCAGGATACCTGGATTTGTATTTTGATTCCATAGCTATTTGCTCATTGTCAAATTTCTTAGACTCTTTGTGCTTAGTTGTCTTATCCTAAATATCCTGGGAAAACCTATAGCATACTGCAATTAGCATGTATTTTTTTTTAATAGTCATAGATCATTGGCCTTAACTTAAATAATCTCCTGATTACTTTTAAATCTTGAAATAAAATTATAGCTTTAAAATTATATTTTCTATTCACACTATTTGTTTTACAATGATTTGTTTTGTATTAGAAGGACAAAGTAATGCTTCTAAGCTTTCCTAGATGTATAACATTGTTTTTCACACAAATAAGCAATATTTTGACATATAAGCTTTATTTTTGGCCAATTATTGAGAAAAAAAACAGAAAAATAAAATTACTATGTAATAATATATCATGAATAGGCCCAATTTAGTAGATTACCTATTTCAGTAATCATTGAGGCATTCCAACTAGTGTTTTTAAGAACACAAGTACAAATTTAATTTAATTAAGCAAGTTACATAAAGCATAGGTTTACACATGAATTAAAGGCCTCTTTCTCAGTATTCAAGAATATTCACTGACACTCAGTTGCAATTAAATTTTGATAGTTTGTGAAATTTACATCTTGGGTTTGAGACTGGGTACAAAGCTTGGTAGCAGAAGTTACCATTTTTTTCCTGTTTCTTCAGGAAACAAGATCCTGACCCTGCTGTGCAAATGATACTGTAGTGCTCAATCAAATCACATCCACATTTTTGAGTATTTTTTGCAGCTCCTTTTCAACCTTTTGGGGGATAATACTGTATTTGAAATCTCTGTCCAGATGGGAACATAATGAAACAGCAAAATAATATAATAGATAGGTAATTATTATGGCTTTTTTTAATGAAGGAATCATGTTTATTGAAGATATATGGCAAAGCTTAAACATAGAATTGTTTTGTAACACTCTAGCCAACAAATGATATATTTCGGCTAAGTTCATCTGCAGAGAAATTCTGTATGTAATTTATTTAGAATAACATTTTGAAAGGTAAAATACAGCCTTTCTCTTTCCCAAATAACAGCTAGAAATGTATTTCTTGATTGTGACTCGACAGGGAGGTTGGAACTGAAACCATGATGCTGACCTCGGAGCTGCTGCAGAGTAGCCCATTAGCACTTAAACTGATGCACCTCGAGACTTTTAATTCTTCGCAAGTCTATTTCCATATTTAATTATGGAAAGATGAGGGGTGAAAGTTACACAGTCCCCTCTTCATTCATTTAATTGTCGGTCAGAATGGCAGTTAGTAATTCTTTTTCAAGTTTTATTACAGCATTCACTTAAAGTGTTGCAGCTCCATGCTGAGTTTGCTTCAATTAAGTCATATTTTATTTGCTAATAACTTTCCACAGTGACAGTGACCTTGAAGTTGGCATTGGGAACAATTCTTAACATAAAAACTTATGTGAGAATTAAGTGTGCATCAATTTATTCTGTTTTCTGTTTTTTAAGCCTTTCAAATTAAATTTGAGATTGAACATTTATCTGAGTACTCTAGAAGTTAAAAGCCAAGTAGTTGTTAGTTTACATGGTGTCAGTAAATTCCCTTTTGTTGTTCTTTCAGGAAAATGATTTTGCTAATGTCTTAAATTTTGTGTGCCTGTGTGTTTATTTACATACATCCGTATATATCCATATATAAAGTATCTTGAATTGATCAGAGGTTGAACCATAAATTTTCAGTAAAATAAAGTTACTTGAAGAATTCCTCATGAACATATTTTACTCAAGATTGTGTTGAAATAATTCTTACATAAACGTAACATGTATTAGGTGTGTAGCTTAGTAATAGAATGCTTTTGTGTCTTGTGGCATATTTAAGGACCTAGACTCTTTAACACTGGAGGTAATTATTAGCATCATGATTTCTTTTCTTTTCTGTGTTTTTTTTTTTTTTTTTCATTGAGACTGGGTCTTACTGTGTGGCCTGGTTGGGTTGGTACTTAACTGTGTAGATCAGTATAGCTTCAACTTTACAGAGACTTGCCTGCTGGGATTAAAGGTATGTGTTAATACACCTGACTTATGTTTTTTAAGGTTAAAAATTATGATACAAAAGCTTTGTTATTATTATTACAAATCTCTAAGCTAGAGTAAATATATTAGATATAGTACTATGTACAATACATAAAATAAGATAGTTAACATGGCTGTATGGTTGGATTATTTTTAGGACACATATATATAATTATGAAATTCTGATTTATTTTTAATTAAAAACAAAATACATTGTAAGTGGGAATTTTCTACCATCAGACTTCCCATGTATTTTGACTTCCATCCTGCCTTCAATGCAGCTCATCCTATGTCTATACATGTCCAAATCTAGGTTTTTCAGGAGTCATGTTAGGTATGAGAATAACTGTCATAGTATTGGATAGCTTGGATTTGAGTGACCCTTTTTAAGAACGGCAAAGGGATGATGCTAATGAGACATCATCAATTACTTCTCTCTAGGTAAAAGGTGAAAGTTATCCTTACATGTATGGAGTTTGCCATTATCTACAAAGGGTTTTGAAAATAATCTCCCTTAATTGGTTAGAATTAATGTACTTTCAAGTAAAAGCTCCAATTTTTAGCTAAACAGTAGGCATTAGTTTTTGAAAGTACAGCGCCAGTAGGACATTTTGAAGAATTTGAAAAGTAATTCAGGTGACTCTGTTTATTTTAAAGCTTTTAGATACCTTTCTTATTTTCTTTTTGTGTTTGGTTTTATTATTATTATTATTATTATTATTATTATTATTTTTGCTATACTTAGGAATCCCACAGTGTGGAAACACACACACACACACACACACACACACACACACACACACACACACAAACATGCACACACTGTATTACAGAGCTTGGTAGACAGCTCTTTCATAGACTTTTGTTCATAGACTTTTCTTTCAAGGACTTGATAAGAGGCTGAGATTCATCATCATATATCAATTGGAAACCCTACGTGTAATGACTATAATACCAATATATCTTCTTTTGATGCAATGTTTTATGGGACTGATTCACCCATTGCTCATGGTGTTAAGGCTGAACGCCCACAGTGAAGATAAGCACATTGAAACCATGTGTAATATTAAAAACATTCCAGAAGTAAAAATGACTTTTTAAAATTTATACAACAACACATTTTCTAAGCTTTAGCAAATGTCAGGAACAAAAAATAACAACAGACATCAGTGTCTGTCTTTTTATATCTTGGTAGAGGACCTCAAACCTTTTGTAGAATTTCTTTGGTGACTCTCTTATGTGCTTCCTGCATAAGCCTGATTGTACCTGAAGAGAGCTGCTGCTCAAGCAGACCCTGCAGTCCATGCCACTTGGACTTCTCTGCTGACCATTTCAGCCAGTGTGATCTGTCACAGCTAGGAAATTTCCCTCCCCACTTTTTGGTATTATTCTTTATTAGAAGAGACTCTAAAATAACACTGATTAATATCAGTGCTTTTTTATTTTAAGAAAGGTCTTAGAATGTTGTCCTGCCTGTCCTGGAACTCTCTTTGTTGTCTGTAACCGTAAGGTTTTTCTATACTTGCCCTTGCTCTGAATAATGACATGGAGACCTTTATATTTATTAAAAAAAATAGTGCCTTTCTAAGTGCTGCAGACCATGTGAAACACTTCCCAAAGACTGTAGTTTCTTTGGCAAATAGCTGCAGATAGCAGGTAAAAACCATTTGGGACTAGCTGCATCTCAGTTGCTGATGCAACCTTTGGCATTACTTTCCCAGAGTGGGTGGAAGTCAGAGGTGCTGGCCCAGCTCAGTGGGACAGGGCACTGGGCCTGGAACTACTGGCCAGTGTTGTGGGTAAAAAGCCTGCACCCATGCAGAAGGAGCAGGGCAGAGAAACTTGGTGGGGCAGAAGGCGTGCCAACAAAAGTACCCAAAGAGAGAGGTAAGTAAAATTAAAGAGAATATTCCAGGTAAAGATGGAAAAGAGTTTAGGGAAAATTAAATTAAAAGATATTAAGTTAAAAAAGAGGTAAAAGAGAGATAAATAAATGCACATAAAAGTAAAGTCTCCAAAAGAGACAGAAAGAAAAATAAAGTCTTCAGAGAAAGGAGAAAGAAAAAAAAAGTAAAAATGATCTGTAAATGTGTATAATAAAGTCTCTGAAAAAAAGTGAGAGTTAGAGAAAATAGGAAAGAAACTATTTTCTATTTAAAAAATGGAGAATACAATGATAGAGGGCATCTGGATCCTATATAATTTTGTCTCTCTTATTAGCATAGAAATGATTATATTTTCAGTAATGATTTCGAGTTTATATATCCTTTTAAATGAAGATCAGAAGAAAACAGACTTAGAGAAGGAAAAGACTGAAAAATTAAATACTAGAGTGGAGGCCATCAAAAAGAGTTTGGGAAATCCTTTGATTCAGAATAAAGGATTTGCAAAGGAATCCTATCTGGAACCTGCAGTGACAATAAAAAAAGTAATTCCAAATAAGAGAAATACAAAAAGGCTTAATGAAATTTCAGAATGGCATCCCATAGAGATGCAATATAAAAAAAAACCTTCAGCTATAAACCAGCATAATCAGACTAGAAATTATATTTATATTGTTAAGGATCAGTTGCTAAATGAAGGACGACATTCTGAATTAAGAATACATATTCTATTCAATAATGCCACCTTAGAGCAATGTAATACAATAGCTTATATGCTTCATTTTGTAGAGTGTGGAAAATTAAAATATGTGTACAACACAATAGATACATATTCAAAATTTCGATGAGTTTTTGCCTTGAATTCTGAAAAGGATGTTTCTGAGATTGCACATTTACTAGAGATGATAGATATATAAAGATGCTTTTACAGATTGAAGCTGATGATGCTCTGACATATATACTCAGTAAAGTACATTTTTAAAAAGACATTTTAACATAGAAAATGTTATAAATATATCTTACAGTCCTACAGGGCAAGCAATTGTAGAGATCTAACAAGACTTTAAAGAAAATGATCATGGAACAGAAGGGGCATATGGGATTTCCATGAGATAGATTAAATAATGCTTTATTGACTTAAAATTTTTAAATGTAAATAAGAGAAAACAACGGCTTCTGAGATACATTGAATTATGGAAAAAGCTTCTAACTAAACCAATGTATTTATTTTAAGGATATCTTAACTTTGGAGTGGAAATCAGGAAATGTGTTGCATTGGATTCCTTCAAAATTAATAAAGATTAGATTTGACCAGGGGTTTTCTCCTGAAAATCTTGACTGTAGGCATGAAATAACAAACCAACAAAACAAAACAACAACACAGGTGATATATATGCTAATCCCTCTGCTTGAAAACAGCTCTGAGACTGAGAATTGTCTCTGCATAGCCAATAAATCTTGTTGGTTACACTGTCCTCAGGTCTTAGGCCATCTGTTGGTATAGTGTTCTTATGGAAGGTATACAATAAAAGGATAAAAAGGATAAAAAAGGAGGTATGATAAGACAAATCTACTTTAATCCTAAAGAACATAAACCAAATATTTTACATTGGTATAGATTATTGTATATTGATACAAATTTAAGGATATATATGTTACAACATACTGTTTATATATTTCAGCTCTTTTTTTTAAACATGAAAATCTAACATCTGTTGTATTTATTAACAAGGTATGACAGTTTCCCATTTACATCCTCACAGCCCTTCCTGAAGTCTTCTGTAATTATTACTGATGTGGATTGTTGAATTTTTGGTTCATTCCCTGTCTTATTCCCTCCAATATTTTTTTCCAATATTGTCTGTCTTATTCTTGTCTGTGGGTCTTCAGGTTTTGTGTCATAGTGTCATTTCTCAAAGACTCTAGTTAGTTAATTACCTTTACATATTTCAACTCTTGCTTAAGGCATTACACCTGGGCAAATCACTTAAGAATTTAATGTGAAGTTCTAGTTCTTCTGAAAGCTACTATTGCATACTGTTTAGGATAGCTAAGAAATGCAAGTTAGTTATCAGTCAGTCAAACTTGTGGCCATCTTAGCTTAGTTAATTATAAATATAAGCTTTATTTAGTTTCCTATAGATATTTTTAAAGTTGAATAGATAGTAAATAACTAGAAACAAGCAATATTTGCCTATTCAGACATAGTATAAGTAGATGGTATTCAGATACTTAAGAGAGCTACAGAATATGACATTTAGAGATTTTTTATAACAATAAAAGGATTTTTGACAATGAGACATGTCAGTTCTGGCAGCATCACTATACTACTTCAAAGAAAATAATGGGCATTGAAGAACCTCCATATGGAGTTTGCTTTAAATGTGGCAAAGCTAGCTACTGGGTGAAAAAAATGCCCTTGCCTCAACTGCTGACAGTATGCTGTCCAAACTGTGAACAAGCAGGACATAGAAGAAGTTGACTGCCAAATTTTACAAGGACCAGGTAGGCAAGTCCTTCATAATTCCTGCTTCCCGGAAAGGTCTATCTTGTACTGGGACAGAGTGCTGAAGATGGATGTTCCAATGTTGCATAGGAACATTGGGTGACTGGTCAGGTACCCAGTAACCTCTGTCATTTCTAGTTTTGAGGCTGCTTGCTCTGCACTTCTTGTTTACTCAAGTAATATTTATCCTTCTAAGCTCTCTGATGGGATTGAAGACAAGATAGTTATAGTCTCACATTTAAACCTAAGTTGTTTAGGATTTAAGAAAATGTTTTAAGGTCTAAAGCAATATTTATAGTTTGATTAATTCAAATTATGATAGAAAGTGAATTAAGAATAGAACTTTGATGCCACCAAGATAGGATAGAGTAGAGTACTTTCTCCAAGATTGCCAGATACAAATGCACTGGACATTGTAAATGTAATTCTTACCTGATAGTTTTCATATTTGTTCTTCTTTATATAGTTTATTGATATTAGAGAAAGAGCCTTTTATTGGACTAAAAGAAGGAAACATTGGAGTGATGTTTTTGTGCACTCTGTAAAGATTTTCCTTGTATTTTGTTCAAATGCTGATTTCTGTTCTAGCAGAGATCTGATTCCAGGCCAGACTTCCGTATTGTAATTATTATGAAGAATCTCCTGTCTTAGTATTTTGTAAACATTGTTATTCATCAACTTCTCATTGGCTAAATAAGGAGCTGAAAGGCCAATAGGTGGGCAGGATAGGGAGGTGGGACTTCTGGGCACAGAGAGAGGTCTTAGGTGGGGACGAGAAGGGAGTTGTTATTGGGACACAGATGAAAAAGCAGGTGCCAGAGCAAGACTAAAATGGCAGGTAATGGACCATGTGGTGGTACGTAGGTCAGTCCAGTATTGTATAGAATAGCTGAGTATCAGTCCAGGTATAGTGCCTTAAGCTTATAATAAATATAATAGGTTTCCATGTCATTATTCAGAGCAACGGCAAGCATTGAAAATCCTTATGGTTACATAGTTTTAGTTGGTGTTTAACTCATAAAGATTCACTTATCTCTGCCTTCTAAATGCTGGGATTAAAGGTGTGCCCCACCAAGTTTGAAAAATTTTCATGAGTATTATAAAAAGTTATGTTTTTCTTCTAGTTTTTGAGTATTTAATACACTAGTATTATAGTCACATCATTTTCTCCCTTCCCTCTCTGTCTTCTAACTTCTTCCCTATCTGTTCCACTAACTCCTCTAATCCATGCCATTTTTTTCTGTTATTGTTCTATATACACACACATACACACATGCACACATACATGCACACACACAGTCTTCTTACTGAATCCATTTAGTTTACTGTTGGTTGAGTAAGTGTATTTAGACCAGTTGGGACTGGGTATCTATCAGGGGGCTTGTCCCCGGAGAAAACAGTCTCTCCCTCTCTCATCAGGCATTTATTGCCTGTAGCTCTTTATCTAGAGGTGGGACCTTGTTGAATTTCCCTTGTTCACATTGGCTTGTCAGCTTGTGTTGTCATTATGCAGATTTTGTTCGAATAACTATTGTTCAGATTTTGTGAGTGTAGATTCTTTGTCATGTCTAGGAGGCCCTATTGGTAGCAGGTATTCTGGTTCCTCACACTTACCATCTTTCTACCCTTCTTCCTGTATTTTCCTTTAGCCTTAGATATAGGGGTTGTATTGTAAATGTATCAGTTGGGGCTAGAAACCCCACAAACATTTATTCTCTGCTTTTTGAACAGTCGAGGATCTCTGTATTCCTTTTCATTTGTTTTGAAATGAAGTTTTGGTGGGGGTAAGAGCTATACTTTCTTGCAGGTATAAGGGAAAGCGTTTGTAATATAATTAGCAATAATACTGGTTATGAAAAATGCCAGTAGAAAGGTCTCCTCTAGGGTCAATGACTTCTCCAGTGAAGGGTTGGACAAAGTTTACAGTACCAGGCATTAATTAATTCCTTCCTAGTGGTTGGGCCATAAGGCCAATTAGATGGATAAAAGTGTTACTGTTGCACCACTGGAGATATTTCTGGGCTGGCCATTGCTGTGGTTTTGTGTTAGGCTTTATGGCTGGGTAGTACTTTTCTCCACTGGAAGCTTGCATAGCATATTCTGATACTATGAGAACGAGTGCTCAAGGAGTAGGCTTTCAGCCCATTTCCATTATAATAAAACAGGTTTGTTTTTTCTTTCCTGCCACAAAGTATAGGCATTAATACACCAAAGAATGCAAATTTAGACAACAGAAAATAGTATTTAGTTGCTCTTGCTTTGATTTTAAAATTTTCATAGTATTTGGGTCATCGTGATTAACTGATTCTGCGAGTTTGTTTTCATATTCATCTTCCAAGTGTTTTGCTCTTTTAGATGGGAAACATCCCCAAACATAACTGAATCTTTAGATACCACTAAAGTCTAATGTGGTAGAGCAATAGAGTTACTCACAGGAGTATGGGTGAGGAATTACCTGCAGGAGTAAAAGTATTTCAAAATTAGTTGTATCACGAAAAGCCCATCCCGCATGTGTTCAGCTCATGAAAGCTGGAAACCTGGAGTGCAGTTGAGCCAGCCAGAAGGCAGCTTAACAGGTTGGAGAGTGTCCCATGCAGGTCAGTTGACTAAACCTCTTCCATGCAACTCTGCTGGTCTCTGACTTCTGCCAGTCAGCTCTACAACTCTCTGTTTCTCGTAGGTGGTTTGTCTCATCTCTGTCTATTCAAGATAGCACAGCTTGTTTGAGAGTGTTTCTCAGCACTCCTTACTGCTTATATTCACTTGGGAAAGGTGGGACCTAACAGATATACTGAATTTCAGTGACCTCCCAAAGCTGTTGAGTTGTTTACTTCATGAGCTTAATGAGCTTCCCTGTAGAAAGGAATGTTAGAATATCCTGTGGTTTTCTTGCCTTTTCATATCCTGCATCTTTATAAGCTTCCTTCTTAGGACACCCTGCTGTTTTATCTCCCCTTTAACATACCATGTTTTAACAAGTTTTTCTCCAAAGGGAAAGGTTTTAATCTCAGAAGAAACTATCACGTAACAGCTGTTGACTCCATTTCTTTTCATGCTCAGCTCTTGTGTACAGATGCTGCAGCTTCTTTTTGGATTTTGGTTCAGCATCCCAAAGCTTTTGAATGTTGCCTTCCTGGAACACTGGAAATCACTAACTGTTCATTACCAGAGTGTCCTATCATCTCCAGCTTCTGTTTTTCTGAAATGTTAACAGAGTTCAGCTGCAGTTCTTTTCATATGCAGTGGGTACATGTTTGAGGAATTCCCTACAGTATCTGGCCTGTGTCTATTTTTTTTTTTAAATTTTATTTTTTTCTTATCAGTTACATTTTATTAACTCTGTATCCCAGTCGTGTCCCGATCCCTCATTCCCTCCCAGTCCCTCCCTCCTTCCCTCATCTCCACCGTGCCCCTTGCCAAGTCCACTGATAGGGGGGCCCTCCTCCCCATTCATCTGATCCTGTTTTATCAGGTATCTTCAGGATTGGCTGCAAAGCTCTCCTCTGTGGCCTAACAGGACTGCTCCTCCCTTGGAGGGTGGGGAGGCCAAAGAGCCAGTCATTGAGTTCCTGTTAGAAATAGTCCTTGTTCCCCTCACTATGGGAAACCAATTGGTTACTGAGCTACCACAGGCTACATCTGAGCAGAGGTTCTAGGTTATATTCATACATGGTCCTTGGTTGCATGTCAGTCTCAGAAAAGACCCTGTGCCCAGATATATTTGGTCCTTGTGGAGCTCCTATTCTTTCCTCATCAGACTAACTCCCCTTCTTTCTTCTGATTCCCTGTACTCTGCCAAAGGTTTGGTCATGAGTATTTGCTTTGAAAACACTGCTAGTTAGAGTCTTTCAAATGTGCTCAGTAGACTCCTGTCATACGTTCAATGCACATCCCATCTGTCTTTCTAAACGAGGATTGAGTCTATTTTATACAACTCTTAGAGACTAGGTGAGGTGCAAGAGATGGGAGTTTGAGCTGAAATTGTGCTTTGTGGTGGCAACACTTCTATTTGTTTCACTGGTATTGTTTGTAATGACAATTGAGAGTTTATTACATTATGTTTAAATAGTAAGTTAACCAGAACTTTGATACAATGTTTTATGTAGTTAAACTATATATTATTAGTGATTTTATTCAATATAGAGTAGTAGTTCTAGTAATTCAAGGCAATTTAAAAAATTTTAGGGGCTGGAGAGTTGGATCTGTGGTTAAGAGCACTGGTTGTTCTTTTATGGGAACCAGGTTTAATTCCCAGCAACCACATAGCAGCTCACAATCGTCTGCAACTCTAGTTCTAGCTTGTCAAGCACTACATTCATGTGGTATACAGACATGCATGCAGGCAAGACACTATAAACATATAACAAAACAACCACCCTCCATATTTTACATTGACAGCTTTTCAGATGAACTAACAATAAGTAACCTTCAGTTAAAACAGGTTTGTTAAAAAATCTTAAATAATTTATTTCTTATAGGATTTATTTATTTCTATTTTATATATTTGCCTGCTTTTTATATGTGCACCACATGAGTGCAGTACTCACAGAGGCCAGAAGAAGGTATTATATCCCCAGGAACTGAAGTTACAGATGGTTGTGAGCTGCTATGTGGGTACTGGGAACTGAACCCAGGTCCTCTGAGCCTAGCCACTGAGCAGTGTCTGTATCATCCTTAAATAATTTCATAAAGAGGAATGTATCACAAGAGAGAAGAACCCTTGGAAGGGAATCCACTGTTTTTACTGCATTTTATTTTCTTGTTTTAGTTGCCGATGAAACTTTAACCTTTTGTGGTTCATGCTTATAAGTTTGACATCTTTTCTTACTAATGTTAGAGGGAAGATGTTGGTTGATTTTTTTCTGATATAAATAATTTCTTTTGTATTAAAAGAATAGTCCACCTTTAATCCCAGCATTTGGGAGGCAGAGGCAAGTGGATCTCTGTGAGTACAAGGCCAGCCTGGTCTACAAAGACAGTCCAGGACATCTGGGGTTGCTACACAGAGAAATCCTGTCTCAAAAAACAAAACAAAGAAACAAACAACAAACAAAAGTGATCCTGTCTAAAGGGACTCTAGACAGCCCAGGTGTGGCAAACATGGCTCTGGCAGGCTTTGCCCTTCTCTCCCATTCTCTCTACCTTGCTAAAAACTCTTAGATTATAATCCTAGAGGTAGCCATATAGGTCTCTTTCTTTATTTGGTTACATCCTCCTCCTGGGGCTGATTAATAAGGTCCAGCTATAAAAATATTGAAGTCCCTCTCCAAGTCCATTGATAGGGGAGGTCCTCTTCCCCTTGCATCTGACCCTAGCCTATCAGGTCTCGTCAAGACTGGCTGCATTGTCTTCCTCTGTGCTCTGGCAAGGCTGTTTCCCACTCAAGGGGCGGTGATCAAAGAGCAAGCCACTGATTTCATGGGAGGAGATCAGGGAGGGAGGGTGGGGTTGGGAAGGAATGAGGGAGGGAGCTACAGCTGGGATACAAAGTGAATAAACTGTAATTAATATAAAAAATAAAAATTAAAAAATAATAAAAAATTAATAAAAAATTAAAAAAGTCCAGCAATGAAAAGCCCTCTTTGGCTCACCTAATTAATACGTCCAATTAAAATTAAATACCTCATCCTAACACAGGGTTTCCCCTTTTACCTTAATAAATGGCCATTTTCCTATGTGTCACATCTGTCTTTTTTTCTATCCAGAGGTAGTCTTTTGTCCCTCCCTTCCCTGTGATAAATGCCCATCCCTCTCTCCCTTGTTCCCTTCCCTTCTCCCCTGTCTTCTATCTCCTGTCTTTGTCTTTTACTCCTTGTCCTCTGTCCTTCTGCAGCAAATAAATTTCCTTTGTATTGAGAACTTGGTCTTGGGTGTTCTAAGCTGATACTGATTCTTACACTGTCCTCATATATTAGCAATGACATGAACTGTCATAGTGTTTAATTTCTTTTTAACCACTTGTTATTCCTAGAAATTTTTACACAAACACATTTTTAAATATCATGTAATTAATTGCCTGAGATCTGTTGGTGGTGTTTGTACTATATCAATCTGTTTAATTAATGAATTTTAAATAGATTTTTTCCTTTATCTAAATAATACATCTTTCCAGGTGGAGCTGCTCTTTATTGCCCTGAAGGGATTGAATTGCCCAGTGTAGTATCAAGAGGAAAGTGTTCATATTGGTTCGGTATAGACTAATTTTAGAGGCAATTCTGAGAACCCTGGCTGAGCAGGGAGAAAATTGGACAGAATCCAGCTTAAAGAGCCCTGATTTTACTGGTGCAACTCTTTTGACTGAGGATTCTCTCTATGTTTTTAGACCTCTGTCAAATTTAATGTCTCTCAACTTGCCTCATGCTCTTTTTCTTATTCTTTCTTTTTAGGATTATCCTAAGGAAATCTTGAAATATAAAGGTATAAATTTTGCCATTGGTACAGGAAGACAAGAAATTATCAAACATTCAGGTCCTGGTCCTGGACAGTATGATATCATCCAGTAAGTAAAAACAAACAACAACTTGGTTCAGTGGTACACACCTGTGATTCCTGCACTTGGGAGGCAGGGGTGGGAGGACTGCCGAGAGTTCAAGACCCGCCTGGTCTACTTAATGATTCCCAGGCCCTCCAGGATTACATAGTAAGACTTGGGAGAAAGTGAGAGTGAAAGAGTTCTCAAGCATCATTAATATAGTATTGTACTAGTTCATACTAGGCTATCCTTTCAAGAAAGGAAAGTTAATATGAAAAACTCCAAGGAGCATTTTATTTGGAATAATCCATAAGAAAACTATTGACTTCTTATGTGTCAGATTCTGTCTCTTGCTTTATATATATTACCTCATTTAGTCTTTCAAGTCTCTTTTCAGTGACTATTGTTAACCTATTTTATTAGTGAGAGAATTCAAGAATCAGAGAAGATAAACAACATGTGTTAGATCATGTGACCTTTAAGTGCTAGAACTAGACTTTAACTGAGACCTATTTGAGTACACGGACCATGTACCTAATCACTAAGATATACTGTGCTTAATTAAAATATAGAGAAAATATTCTAGAATGTTCTAAAGAAGGTGCATCCAAATTCCATATCTTACCCTTGGCTATGTTTCCATTCTTTCGACTCGATAACTGAGAAGACTTTCTGAGTTAGTGAGACAGCCATACTATTCTTAGGTCTAAGAATGGAGTGGCAATGGTTGCTTTGGAAATTACCACCAGGAATTAGCTTTGTTAGGGAGACAGGGCCACGGGACCGTGATCAAGCCCGAGGTGAGAAAGCATTTGGAAGGAAATTGCATGTCATGTTAAAACCATTGTTTACAGGGCATTCAAAACAAAATGATGCTTTCTTTCAAAAGCTGGAGGAGCTTCCTTTAAAGGGATAGTGTACCGTCGGAGTAAAAGAGGTAGCTGCCATGGGTGGGATGGCATAAGGAAGCCAGAGGGGTCTTCAGAGAAACCCTTCTCATCTCTGTCCTACCGATGCCCCTTCATCACTACCTGTTCCTTCCAGATTAATAACTTTTGATTTTGTTTTGTGACTTGTTTATTTTAACCAGGGCTGTCATGGCCATTGGATATTAGAAACCATTTTTTTGCTTCTTTCAGTTTACTGGCTTGCTCTTCTCCCTACTGTGTCAGTTTAAATAACATGAACAGCAGTCAATACTGCAGTAACTGTTAACTGTGGTCTTGATTGGTATTTTTTTGTTTTTGGTTTTCATACAGTTCATTTTATTTCTTCTAATGTGGACTCATTTTCACTCTCTCCCAATTTTTATGCTCTTTTTAAAAACCTTTTTAAATTTCCCTACTTCATCTCTTTTTCAGTTTATATTTTCTATGTTGGCCTGCGGGAAGGACAGAATCCTGCTTTGTTCTCTTGACTGCTCCAGCTTTGCAGCTGTTCTTGCTGTCTTCTCTCTGGCTTGATTGCTTGCATTGCTATATATTTCATCTGGAGTGGTCTTGATTTATTCTGCAGTGGATATTTTCCAGTATATATATTTTTTCTATTTTGGACATTATTGAGTTAGAATTCTTCTGAGATTTTACACATAATAAAGGGCCATTCTGAATGGTGACATATATTTTTATCTTTTCTTTGAGAAAGAAATGGACATAAGTAATACATCACAATTCTAATATCATAAATATATATTTATTCTATGGCTACAAACTCATTTGAAGTTTTGCAAAACAAACTTACTTGTTAAATTTTGTATGTAAAAACCAGTGGAAAAGTGAGCCAGAATGGTGAATGCACAGTTAAATCATAGCACAGATTAATGAAATTTGTGGCAATTATTATATAACTTAAAATTTTGTTTTTCTGTTACTTATTTTAATTTAATTTTTTGTATAGTTAGTATAGTTTTTTTAGATGCTGGATATCATTGAAGTTTTGTTCAATAAATAGGAAAAATAGCATGGTTTAAGTATGGTTTACACAAATATAATTCTAACAATGATCAATGCCAAAAGTTATAGTGGGTTTATTGGGCCATGTATGGCACTAAATACTGCACATCTGTTTTTTGCTCTTTCCATTGTGTTCTAGAGAAGTATTTATTATTATGTCCAGTTATAAATGAAGAATCTGACGCTAAGAGAAGTTAGGTGGTTTGTATTAGCTTACAGAGCTAACAGGAAGTTTTTTTTTGTCAGGCTGTGTGCCTCCAGGACTTGAGCCTAGTCATTAGTGCTTTATTTATTAATTTTTTAAACTGTTTAATCACATTGAAAATACATTCATTCTTTATTCTCAGAGATCTTAATGCCCTTTGGTGTACTGTTTGATGATGTAAATACAAAGGGTTATATTTTTCTTATTTTAAGCAGAAATTAAAATACCCAGGGATTTTGTATTTTAAAAACTTATGGTAAGTAGACTATCAGGACTGTTTTTTTTTTTTTTTATTACCTTTAATAATGTCAGTTCATGTTGTCATTCTAGTGTTCTTTTTTTTTTTTCCCTTTGGAATAATTATTAGAACAATTTTATGAGAGTTCTCTAAATTTTAGTTGGCTTTTTCTTGTGTGTATCTGTATATATATGTGCATGTGTGTGCACACCTATGCTGAAGGCAAAGGAAAACTTGTGGGAATCCTAATCCTCTACCATGTGGGCCCCAGAGCTTAAATGCAGGTCATCAGGCTTGACAACAGCTCTCATCTTGGCATCCCCATTGCTTCAGATTTTAAAAAACAAAACCAACCAACATGAACATGTATTTTCCTAAGAATTTGAATGTATTGACCTAACCTATTGACATTATCAAATCTATCAAAAGCAGAAGTGGTTGCTTAAAAAAATTATCTTGAGCTGGAGAGAAATGGCTCAGAGGTTAAGAGCACTCATTGTTCTTCCAAAGGCCCTGAGTTCAATTCCCAGCTACCACATGGTGGCTCATAACCATCTATAATGAGATCTGGTGCCCTCTTCTGGCATACAGGCACACATGCAGGCAGAACGCTGTGTGTATGAGTGTGTGTGTGTAATATATCTTTTAAAAAATATATAATTTATCTTTACTTATATAAATATTTATATATTTAAAATTAAAAACTCAAATTCTATATCAATTTTTGAAAGGAAAAGGAGAATATGTTATGAAAATATTAACATCAAGAAAGATGGACAGCAAAAATGTAAATTTATTCCACGGCTTTATGAAGAATTAATATGTCAGGAGTTAAAAAAGGTAAGCTGTAAGGGATATTTTCTCTGTTTTCTATATTGATAAGATCGCTGAGGTCATTATCACCAGATTGAAGTTTTTTCAAGTCTCCTGTGCCTGAGGACTGTGTCACTCAGTGAGCACTGTAGAGGGAGCTGCAGTACATGCCGTGTGGTCGCTGTCTCTACTTGGGTGCTTTGTCAGAAGGAGCTCCCTACTCCTGTTTCCTTATTTTAGTAGTAGACAATTCTTTTTCTTCAAATGTCTTTAATATTTTGTCCTAAGATATATATAAATTAAGGTAGAAATTATTGTATGTTCCATTTTCTGCCAATAATTCTCTCATTTCACTTCAACCCCAGTACTCAAGATGATGTTTAGTGGCAAACTTTAGATGTTTAGAAAAATTACTATTGCATTAAAAATCCTCTTACATAATGCTTCATTTTTTTTAAAGGAGGGAAGTTTGTATTAGATGATTTTCAGGTTAAAATAAGATTGCCCGTATTATTACATGATACTTATTATGCTGTCAAAATCACTGTGGTCTAAAGTGATTTTAAAAGAAATTGTGAAATAGGTGAAGTAACAACATGAATTGTAATCAATAGTAATGAAACCTAATTTTGTTTATTTGAACATTAATATTTCCTGAGTTTTGGATCATTCATTGTTCAGCATGGTGCTCTTAGTATTTACCATAGTGCCTAGAACATGGTAGGTACTTGAATGATACTTGCTTTATAAAAGCACAATTTTCTCATGTTGTGATGCAGTTTTATATTGAATAGGAACATGCACTTTTAATTAAACAGGATTTTTGTCTTAACTTTTAGTCACATTTAGGAAGATTGTTTTTCAATAATTTTTCTTTATTATTATTTATTATAATTTATTCACTTTGCATCCCAGCTGTAGCTCCCTTCTCATTGCCCCCTGGTCCTACCCTCCTTCCCTCTTACCCCCTATGTTTCTCCCCTAGTCCACTGATAGGGGAGATATTCCTCCCTTACTATTTGATCCTAGCCTATCAGATCTCATCAGGACTGTCTGGATCCTCTTTCTCTGTGGCCTAGTAAGGCCACCTCGCTAGAGGGAGGTAATCAAAGAGCAGCCAACTGCATTTATGCCAGTAATTGTGCCTGCTTCCCTTACTAGGGAACAAACATGGAGACTGAACTGCCCATGGGCTACATCTGAGTAGGGTGTCTATAGCCAAACTTTGGACAAGAGTGCAGCGAATCTTATGAAAGAAGGGGGAGATAGAAAGACCTGGAGGGGACAGGAGCTCCACAAGGAGATCAACAGAGCCAAAAAAATCTGGGTCCAGGGGCCCTGCAGAGACTGATAATCAACCAAGAAAAACTTTTAATTTAATAGTTCTTTGTTGCTGCAGTTTTGTATTTCTCTTGCATCCTCTTTCATTTATAATAATTATAAGATATATGGCAAAATATTATCTCATAAATATCTAGTATTAAACACATGGAAAACTCTAGAACATATCAAATGGTAATACTAGAAATTTCATTGTATCAAGGGAGTGGTTGGAAGAAGATTTGGATATTCTGTTTTAAAAAGTACATTGGATTTGTCTATGGATATAACAAGAAGTCATTAGGAGGTGGTATAATACAATGCCTACTTAGCAGGGTAATCATAGTAGGCTCTCCCCTAGGGCCTTTAATGAGTCTAGTTCTTGGCCCCAGTAACTTGTCAAGTGAGCTTTAAATATAAACAAAGTGTTTAGATACTCTCGAGACATCTGTGCCACTACTGCACCAATGGACACATCTTTCCAGGCAGGTCATTCCTATAGCTGACAGACTTCACAGCTGTGTAAGACTGATGCTCAGTTTCTTTTCCTCTAGTAGCATGCATAATACCTTCTATCACCATGAAAGTTAGCCAAAAGAGATGAAGCTTCCAGGTTAATACTAGTGTGAGTTGCCATATGTTCTATAATTCAAGTATATGATGTCTTCATCAATAGGTATTACTATCAAGGAGGATAAACAAAAAAAAGTACCATTGTAATATTTGAAGTCTATGGGTATTCATTCACCAATAGATCCAATAGGAGCAACCCATTCTTTTTTTTCTTATTCAATATATTTTTATATAAAAATTTTTTATTTTACTTTTTATTTATTGCACTTTATTCACTTTGTATCCCCCTGTAAACCCCTACCACCTCCCCTCCCAGTCCCACCCTCCCTTCCCCTTCTCCACCCATGTCCCTCCCCAAGTTGCAACCCATTCGTTTTTTAAAATATTTTTATTTAATTTTTATTAATTACACTTTATTCACTTTGTATCTTCCCATAAACCCCTCTCTCCTCCCCTCCCAATCCCACCTTCTCTCCCCCTTCTCCACGCATGCCCCTCCCCAAGTCCACTGATAGGGGAGATCTTCCTCTCCTTCCTTCTGATCCTAGTCTATCAGATCTCATCAGGTTTGGCTGCATTGTCTTCCTCTGTGGCCAGGTAAAGCTGCTCCCTCATCAGGGTTAGGTGATCATAGAGCAGGCCAATCAGTTCATGTCAGAGGCAGTCCCTGTTCCCATTATTATGGAACCCACTTGGACACTGAACTGCCACGGGCTACATCTGTGCAGGGGTTCTAGGTTATCTCCATGCATGGTACTTGGTTGGAGTATGAGTCTCAGGAAAGACCCCTGTGCTCAGATTTTTTGGTTCTGTTGGTCTTTGTGTGGAGCTCCTGTCCTCTCCAGATCTTACTATTTCCCACTTCTTTCCTAAGATTCCCTGCACTCCTGGTGAGCTATGTCCGCAACCCCTGCAACCCATTCTTGACATTGGGTTTTTATTTGCTAGCTGATGGTGGCCAGGAGAGGCATTGTTGCCCTGTCATAGGTAATGCATTTAATATTTTAAACATCTGTATGTATTTTTTAATTTGAGAGAACATCTACAGTAATAGTTTTTTCCATATAACTTTTCCAGTTTTTTTTGTGTTAGTTATCACTTTTCATATTTCCTCATTTACCCTCTATCCCTCACTCTTCCCGTTTCATTTTTTCCTTTTAGCCCTACTTTTTCACCCTTTACTGCACCCCTCCACAAGGCTCATTACTAGTTTACTGACCTATGTAGTAACTGTAAATGAAATACACATATCTAAAGATTTAAAGCTAACATCCACAATGAGAGAAAACAATTGACATCCGTCTTTCTAGAACTGGATTTCCTCGCTTGGAATGGTGATTTTCTGATCTATCCATTTACCTGAAAATAGCATAATTTCATTTTTAAACAAATTTCATTGTGTAAGTGTACCACATTTTTACTACCAGTTCATCTGTTGATAGACATTTAGGCTGTTTACATTTTTTATCTATTGTAAATAGAGCAGCAATGAACATGTATGATCAGTATATCTGTTTAGTAGAATTTGTGCCCAGGAGTAGCATAGCTAGATAATGTGGTAGAATTATTTCTAGATTTTTGAGGAACTTGATTCTCAAAGTACCTGTACTAGTTTGAACTCCCACTAGCAGTAAATAAGTCTTTTCCCCTTTCTCTAGCCACCTTTTGTTGTCATTTGTTTTTTGATCATTGCCATTCTGATTTTGGGTAAGATGAAATCTCATAGTAACTTCATTTGTATTTTCATGATGGTTAAGGATAGTGAATGTTTGAGAGATTTCTGTGTAGATCTATGACCAGGACCCATCTTTTAACTGGGCTGTTTGTTTTCATGACATTCAGATTTTTGAAATATTTGTATAATCTACATTTTAACCTATAAAATTTATAGCTGGTAAAGATTTCTTTTCTGTTTATTGGCTGCCTCTTCACTTGAATAAATGCTATCATTTGCTGTTCAGAAACATTTTAGTTTCATGCAGTCCCACTTGCTTATTGTTGATCTTAATGCATGTGCATCTTTTTTTCTGTCTTGGCCTAATTTTCATTCAGTAGTGAGTTGTTCAGCTTCTATGACTTTGTAAACTTTATGCTGTTCCCACTGTTGGTAATATTCAACTTTAATCTATGGTGGCCAGATAAGATGCATGGTGTTATTTCAAGTTTTTGATAAAATGTTAAGACTTGCATTTTGTCCTATGCTCTGGTCAGTTTTGAAAAAAGTTCATGGGCTATTGAGAAGAAAGTATATTCTTTAGTATTTTGAATGAAATGTTCTGTTATGCTGTAATTTAACTTAAGCATTTGTATATTTTGTTTTTGTCTGGATGACCTGTTTGACTGTGAGTCATATATTGAAGTCACCCCCCATCATGGTCTTGGGTTTTTTATGTGATTTTAGGTTTAGTAGTGCTTCTTTTATGAACTTGAGTACCTTTGTGTTTAGAATTGCAATATCCTCTCTGGATTTTTCCTTTAATAGCTTATATCATGTCCTTTCCTATCTCTTCTGATTTATGTTGCTTTGAAGTCTATTTAGTCAGATATTAAAATAGCTACACATTCTTGCTTTTTGAATCTATTTTCTTGGAATAGCCTTTTCCACCCCTTTACCTAAGGTGATTGATGTCTGTGCCTGATGGTATGATGTAGTTCTTGGATGCAACAGAAAGGTGATTGCTTACTAGAAACTGAAGGAAAGACCCCATTGCTGAAGACACTATACACTTCAGACAGAGGATGTAGAAGAATGGAACTAAAACTTATCTGGAATCTTCTTCCCTAAGAAGTCATTCATGGTACCAGATAGAGATGGTTGAGCTACTCAGGGAGAAAATCCTTCAGTGGACCTATGCAGCTGCAATGCCTCTGAACTACAACAATGATCAGCATGGCAAGATATTCTGGAAGATGCAGTAGTGGCTTTTATATCCTGATGGTGACCAACAGTCATGTAATTGGACCTCAGGCCCAAAATAGCTCATATATGAAATTCTTTTTTTTTATTAAATTTATTTATTTTTATTAATTACAGTTTATTCATTTTGTATCCCCCCATAAGGCCCTCCCTCCTCTCTTCCCGGCCCCATCCTCCCTCTCCCTTCTTCACACATGCTCCTCCCCAAGTCCACTGATAGGGGAGGTCCTCCTCTCCTTCCTTCTGATCTTAGTCTATCAGATCACATCAAGAATGGCTGCATTGTCATCTTATATGGAAAAATTTTAAAAATTTAAAATTTCACTAGGTGGCGCCAAAACTTTGGCTCTGTACTGGCATATCATCTTACTGATTTCTCTCGTTCATTAAAACAAATGATTAAAAATTACATGGGAAGATATGGCAATTTGTCATGTATTCATCTGAGCATAGTTGTTAATTTTAGTTCCCTTATAAATTTTGTCCAGTGAAAATAGCTTACAACTGTGTATTTTGTAGTTCCATTTAAATTGCAGTGGCAATTTGTTTCTATTCATTTATCTATATAATTTAATCAATTTAAAATATCTTAAAGTCATATTTTAAGATATTATTTTTAAAGTAGGGTACTTTATCTATTAGCATAATGTTATCATAATTTATTAATAATAAGTTCTTAAGTAGAAAGTTATTGTTTCAAACAACTAAAAATACGCTTAAGGAAAAAGCTTAGTTATAAGGATATAAAAGACAGGAAATATTTATAGCCTTTTCTGATATCCGTTTGACTTCTTTAATTGGCAGATTACTCCATTGTTATTATTGTCAACACTTTTTATGTTTTATTTTTAATTTAGTTAATTAACTAATTTATTTTTGAGACAGTGTCTCATGTAGGCCAGAATGGCCCCCACCTTTCTACATAGGCAAGGATGATCATAGGAGAGAACTTATGTCTGGTAATGCAAACTTTGCCAAGAATCTGTGGTTTGAGAAATTATAGATTTAGAGAGGAGCATACATGTAGTGTTTTCTTAATACAGTTTTTAAGTATTGTAAACACTCATCCTTATATCTATAGACAAATGAAGTTTTCACCCCTCACTTAAGTAGTTTCTTTTTGCAGCAGGCAGAAGCTGCTACAGAGATCTACAACTGGCCAAAAGCAGATCCATGTGGCCAAAAGTGACCATGTGGTGCACAGCAGCAATGCAACCTCTAAGCATGAAGGTTCAAGGCACAATGCAGAAAGAAGGGGTGGAAAGGTGGAAAGGCCAGAGGAGTGAGATGATTGCTGTGAGATAGTGTATTATAAACACAACAGGAAAGCTGCACCCATGATATATGAACAGTAAAGGTTCCCATGACATGACAGTGTAGATGGGAAATTTTACAAGGTTCCACCTCAAGATGAAGAGCTATAGGCACTCAGTTGCTGATGTGGGAGAGAGAATCAGTTTTATCTAGGGACAAGCTTCCTGATTGGGTTTCCCAATCCTAAGTGGTCAGCCATAAACACATATGCTTTCAGGCAACACTAACTGGACTTAGTTGATGTTGTGTGTATGTTTATGTTTAAATATGTAACTAGTAGGGGGGAGTCCCAAGATGGCGGCAGCCAGTGCAAACCATATCTGAGGAGCACAGGATCTGAAACTCCAGTATTGGCTTGTGAGTGACTGAGTACGTCTTTAAGTGAGTGTGTGCAGAGCCCTAGATCCAGGGTCCCTCTATACTAGCAGCTGGACGTTGGATCCCTCCCATCCACACCACCACTGTGGGCAACATAGAGATCCTTAGGACAGCATTCTCAACATTGAAGCCCCTGTTCTGTGGGTCTACCAGTGGAGTCTAGACAAGCAATTCCTGGATCCCAGACAGATCTGAATACCAGGAGGACAGTACAACAGGCGTGTAGGCCACTGAGGTATTCAGGGCACCTGTGCATGCACATTACACCCATGAACAATGCCAGCACCTGCACCCCCTCCTGCGCTTAAGCTCTACCCTTCCAGGCATCTTCATGCTCTAGCACCCTGTCCTTTAAGGTACACTTCCATGCACAAGCCTGCACTGGCATACATGTACCTGTGACCTTCCTCCCTTAGCTACAGCTGGAAACACCAACATACACTCTCAAACCAGTGAACCTCTCTCATCTTCCTGAAGAATAATCCAGAACTCACAGACAGATGGACCCAGTCTGAAGTACAGACTGGAACAAAGGGTGAAGGTTAAGGATAAGCAGGTGGGTAGAGGTCGGCATAAGAACCCATCTAACAAAAATCAGGACACCATGGCTTCACCAGCAACCCCAAAAAATCAATGTACGTGCTAATTAATCAGAAACACAGGAAAATGATCTCAATTCTATGCTTATCCAGATATTAGAGGCGCATAAAGAGGAAACAAACAGAACTTTCAAAGAAGTACAGGCAAATACAGCCAAACAAATAGAGGCACATGTAGAGGTACATGTGGATACATACAGAGATGAAAGGAACAAAGCTCTCAAAGAAATACAGGCAAATACAGCCAAACAAATAGGGGCACAAGTAGAGGCACAAATATTGGCAAATAGAAAGGAAATGAACAAAAAAATAGAGGCCATCATGGAAAGACAGGAATCTACATTCAAACAGATGAAGAAAGTGGCACAAGGCATGAAAACAGAATGTGATTAATAAAAATTAAAAAAAGAATAAAGCTGATATGAACATACAAAAAAGAAAAAGAAAAAGAAAACACAAATAGAGAAAACCCTGGAGCTGGAGAACTTGGAAAAAAGATCAGGAACCACAAAGGTAAGCATCACCAATAGAATACAAGAGATGGAAGAGAGAATCTCAGGTGGTGAAGATACACTTGTAGAAATTGATAATTCTCTCAAAGAAAAAGGAAAATCGGAAAAGTTCCAAACACAAAACATCCAAGAAATCAAGGATGCCATGAAAAGACGAAATCTAAGAATAATAGGAGTAGATAAAAATGAAGATTCCAGGCTCCAAGGTCCAGAAAATATTTTCAGGAAAATCAAAGAAGAAATTTTTTCCAACCTAAGGAAAGAGATGTCCATAAAAATAAAAGAGGACTACAGAACACTAAATAGACTAGACCAGAAAAGAAATTCCTCATGTTACATAATAATAAAAACACTAAATCTATAGAACAAAGAAAAAAATATTAAAAACAGCAAGGGAAAAAGGCCAAGTAACATATAAAGGTGGACATATCAGAATCACACCAGACTTCTCAACAGAAACCATGAAAGCCAGAAGGGCCTGGGCTGATGTAATGCAGATGCTAAGGGACCATGATGCCAACCCAGACTACCATAACCAGCAAAGCTTTAAATCAACATAAATGGAGAAAACAAAATATTCCATGACAAAACCAAACTTAAACAAAATCTACACTACAACCCAGCCCTACAGAAGATACTAGAAGGAAAACTCCAATCCAACAAAAATAACTATACCCAAGAAAACATAGATTATAGATAACTTCACATCAAAAAATTAAAAGAAAACAAGCAATGAAACACAGTAACACCACCAACTCCACAGTAAAAGGAACTAACATTTATTGGTCACTATTATCTATCAACATCAGTGGACTCAACTCTCTAATAAAAAAAGATAGACTAACAGAATGGTTGCAGAATCAGGATCCAACATTCTGCTGCATCCAAGAAACACCTTTGTAACAAAGATAAACACTACCTCAGACTAAGGGCTTGGAAAAATATTTTTCAAGTAAACAGGCCCAGAAAACAAGCTGAGGTAGCTATCCTAATATCTAATGGAATAGAATTTTATAGACCAAAATTAATAAAAAAAGATTTGGAGGGACACTTCATTCTCATCAAAGGAAAAATCCACCAGGAGGACATCACAATTCTGAACATCTATGCCCAAAATTCAAGAGCATCTATATTTGTAAATTTGAAACATTATTAAAGCTTAAATCAAACATGTATCCCAACACCTTAATAGTGGTAGACTTTAACACTCCACTCTCACTAAGGGACAGATCATCTAGACAGAAGCTAAATAGGGAAATAATGGAACTTACAAAGGTCAAAAATCAAATGGACCTAAAAGATGTCTATAGAACTTTTCACCAAACTCAAAAAGTATACCTTCTTTTCAGCACCTCATGGTACCTTCTCAAAAATTGACCATATTTTTGGGCACAAAGCAAGCCTCAACAGATACAAGAAGATTGAAGTAATCCCTTGTATCCTGTATTAGACATCTATGACCTAAAACTAGACCTCAACAACAAGAGAAGTAGCAAAAAGCCTACACACACATGGAAACTCAACAACTCTCTACTCAATGACAGCTTGGTCAGGGAAGGAATGAAAAAAGAAATTAAAGACTTCTTAAAATTCAATGAAAATGATGGCACAACGTACCTAAACTTATGGGACACAATGAAAGCAGTGGTAAGAGGAAAGTTCATAGCTTTAAGTGCCTCCAGAAAGAAGTTTGAGACATTTCCTACAAGCAACTTAATGGCACACCTAAAAGCCCTAGAAAAGTAAGAAGAAGACACACCCAACAGGAGTAGACAATTGGAAATAAACTCAGAGCTGAAATCAATGAATTAGAAACAAAGACAACACTTCAAAGAATGCGACCAAGAGCTAGTTCTTTGAGAAAATCAACAAGATAGACAAAGCCTTAACCAAACTAACTAAAAGGCACAGAGAAAGTATTCAAATTAGCAAAATCAGAAATGAAAATGGGGACATAACTACAGATACTGAGGAAATCCAAACAAACATTACAACTTACTACAAAAGCCTGTATGCCCCAAATTTTGAAAATCTAAAGGAAATGGACAATGTTCTTGATAAATTCCCTCTACCAAAATTAAATCAAGATCAGATAAATAGATTGAGTAGACCTATATCCTCCTTCCCCCAAGGAAATTGAAGCAGTCACCGCAGTCACCAACAGTCTCCCTTTCAAAAAAGCACAGGGCCAGATGGTTTCAGTGCAGAATTCCACCAGACCTTCAAAGAGGAGCTAACTCTAATTCTCTTCAAACTATTCCATAAAACAGAAGGAACATTACCAAACTCATTCTATGTAGCCACAATGACCTTGAAACATAAACCACACAGAGACCCAACAAGAGAATTTCAGACCTATCTCTCTTATGAACATTGATGCAAAAATACTCAATAAAATACTTGCAAACCTAATACAAGAACACTTAACAGATAATATCCACCATGGACAAGTAGGTTTCATTCCAGGCATGCAGGTGTGGTACAATATATAGAAATCCATCAATGTAATCCATCACATAACCAAACTGAAGGAGAAACCCACATGATCATCTCCTTAGATGCTGAGAAAGAATTTGAGAAAATCCAATACCCATTCATGTTTAAAGGCTTGGAGAGATCAGGGATACAAGGCACCTACCTGAACATAGCAAAGACAATATACAGAAAGCCTATAGCCAACATCAAACTAAACAGAGAGAAACTTAAAACAATCCCACTGAAATCAGGGACAAGGCAAGGCTGCCTATTCTCTCCATGTCTCTTCAACATAGTACTTGAAGTGTTAGCTAGAGCAATAAGACAACTAAAGGATATTAAGGGGATACAAGTCAGAAAGGAAGAAGTCAAAGTATCACTATTTGCAGATGATATGATAATATACATGACCAACCCCCAAAATTCTTTTTTTATGTCTTTTTTATTATTATTATTATTTATACTTTATTCACTTTGTATCCCCCCATAAGCCCCTCCCTCCTCCCCTCCCGGTCCCACCCTCCCTACCCCTTCTTCATGCATGCCCCTCCCCAAGTCCACTGATAGGGGATGTCCTCCTCTCCTTTCTTCTGATCTTAGTCTATCAGATCACATCAGGAGTGGCTGCAATGTCATCTTCTGTGGCCTGGTAAGACTGCTCTCCCCTCAGGGGGAGGTGATCAAAGAGCAGACCTATCAGATTGTGTCAGAGGCAGTCCCACTTCCCATTACTATGTAACCCTCTTAGACACTAAATTGCCATGGATTACAACTGCACAGGGGTTCTAGGTTATTTCCATGCCTGGTACTTGGTTGGAGTATGGGTCTCTGGGAAGAACCCTATGTTCAGATCTTCTAGTTCTGTTGCTCTCCTTGTGGGCCAACCCCCAAAATTCAACCAGAGAACTCCTTCAGCTGATAAACACCTTCAGCAAAGTGGCTGGATAAAATATTAACTCAAAAAATAATAGTAGCCCTCTTGTATACGAAAGACAAAAGGACTGAGGAAGAAATTAGGGAAACAACACCCTTCAGAATAGTCACTAATAACTTAAAAGTTATGGTGTGACTCTAACCAAGCAAGTGAAAGACCTGTTTGAAAAAAGTTCAAGTCTCTGAAGAAAGAAATTGAAGATTTCAGAAGATGGAAAGATCTTCCATGTTCATGGATTGGTAGGATTAACAGTGAAAATAGCCATCCTGCCGAAAGCAATCTACAGATTTCATGCAATTCCCATCAAAATACCAACACAATTCTTTTTTTTTTTTTGAATTTTATTTTTTTCTTATCAGTTACATTTTTTTAAAATTTTTTATTAATTACACTTTATTCATTTTGTATCTCCCCATTAGCCCCTCCCTCCTCCCCTCCCGATCCCACCCTCCCTCCTCTTTCTGCATGCATGCCACTCCCCAAGTCCACTGATAGGGGAGGTTCTCCTCTCCTTTCTGATCTTAGTCTATCAGTTCTCATCAAAATTGTCCTCTACCATGGCCTGGTAAGGCTGCTCCCCCCTCAGGGGGAGGTGATCAACGAGCAGGCCAATCAGATTATGTCAGAGGCAGTCCCTCTTCCCATTACTATGTAACCCACTTGGACACTGAACTGCCATGGGCTACACCTGTGCAGGAGTTCTAGGTTATCTCCACGAATGGTCCTTGGTTGGAGTATGAGTCTCTGGGAAGTTCCCTGTGTTCAAATTATCTTGTTCTGTTGCTCTGCTTGTGGAGTTCCCGTCCCCTCCAGCTCTTACTATTTCCCACTTCTTACATAACAACACAATTCTTTACCAAACTTGAAATAACAAATCTCAGTTTCATATGGAAAAACAAAAATACCCCCAGGATTTCCAAAACAATCCTGTACAACAACAGATCATCTGAAGGTATCTCCATCCTTGATCTCAAGCTGTGCCACAGAGCAATAGTAATAAAAATGGCATCGTGCTGGCATAGAAACAGAATGGTGGATCAATGGAATGGAATAGAAAACCTAAAAATAAACCCACACACCTACGGATACTTGATTTTGACAAAGAAGCTAAAAACATACAATGGAAAAAAGACAGCATCTTCAACAAATGGTGCTGGTCCAACTGGACGTCAACATGTAGAAAAATGCAAATATTCATATTTATCACCCTGCACATAACTAAAGTCCAAGTGGATCAAAGATCTCAACATAAAACCAGACACATTAAACCTATTAGAAGAAAAAGTGGGGAAGCTCCTTGAACTCATTGGCACAGGAGTCAACTTCCTGAACAGAACACCAACAGCACAGGCTCTAAGAGCAACAATCAATAAATGGGACCTCATGAAACTGAAAAGCGTCTGGAAAGCAAAGCACACAGAACAAAACGACAGCCTAGAGATTGGGAAAGGATCTTCACCAACCCTATATCTGACAGAGGGCTAGTATCCAGAATATATAAAGAACTCAAGAAGTGAAAAAGCTCAAGGCACATCCCATTTGTCTTTCTAAATGAGGATTAATCACCTTCGCCTGTGTCCACTTTCTTGATTATCTTCTTTAGGTGTGTAGATTTCATTATGTTTATCATGTCTTGTAGGTCTATATAAGCGAGTATATACCAAGTTTGTCTTTCTCCTTCTGGGATACTTCACTCAGAATGATCTTTTCTAGATCCCACCACTTGCCTGCAAATTTCATGATTTCCTCCTTTTTGATTGCTGAGTAGTATTCCATTGTGTAAAAATACCACAATTTCTGTATCCATTCCTCCGTTGATGGACATCTGGGTTGTTTCCAAGTTCTGGCTATTACAAATAAAGCTGCTACGAACATGGTTGAACAAATGTCCTTGTTGTGTACTTGAGCAAATTTTGGGTATATACCTAGGAGTGGTATAGCTGGGTCTTGAGGTAGCACTACTCCTAGTTGTCTGAGAAAGCGCCAGATTGAGTCTACCACAAAAGGCATCTGAAAGACTCTACCTAGCAGTGTTTCAAAGCAGACACTAAGACTCATAACCAAACCCTCGGCAGAGTGCAGGGAATCATATGAAAGAAGGGAAGTTAGTATGATATGGAAAGGATAGGAGCTCTACAAGGACCAAATATATCTGGGCACAGGGTCTTTTCTGAGACTGAAACTCAACCAAGGACCATCTATGGATATAACCTAGAACTTCTGCTCGGATGTGGCCTGTGGTAGCTCAGTAACCAAGTAGTTTTCCAAAGTAAGGGGGACACGGACTATTTCTAATAGGATCTCAAGGGCAGGCTGTTTGACACCTCCCCCCAGGGGAGGAGCAGTCTGTTAGGCCACAGAGGAGGACTTTGCAGCCAGCCCTGAAGATACCTGATAAAACAGGGACAGATGAAAGGGGAGGAGGTCCTCCCCTATCAGGGGACTTGGAAAGGGGCAGGGAGGAGACCAGGGAGGGAGTGTGGGGTTGGGGAGGGAATGAGGGAGCGGGATACAGCTGGGACACAGAGTTAACAAAATGTAACTAAAAAGAAAAAATAAAAAATAAAAAATAAAAAAAAAGAAGTGAAAAAGCAACAAATCAAGTAATCCAATTAAGAAATAGGGTACAGAGCTAAACAAAGATTTCTCAATAGAGGAATATCAAATGGCAGAGAAACACCTATCATCTTTAGTCATCAGAGGAATGTAAATCAAAATGACTCTGAGATTTCACCTTACAACTTTTAGAATGGCTAAGATCAAAAACTCAAGTGACAATCCTTGCTGGAGAGGTTGTGGAGAAAGGGGAACCCTCTTCCATTGGTGGTTTTACGGTAAACTTGAACAACCACTTTGGAAATCAATCTGGTGCTTTCTCAGATACTTAGGAATAGCACTTCCTCAAGATCCAGCTATACCACTCCTAGGCATATATCCAAAACATGCTCAAGTATAGAACAAGCACATTTGCTCAACCATTCGTATCAGCATTATTCATAAATTCCAGATCTGGGAACAAACCAGATGTCTCTCAATGGAGGAATGGATATAGAAATTGTGCTACATTTACACAATGGAATACTACTCCGCAATTAAATACAAGGAAATCATGAAAGTTTCAGGCAAATGATGGGAACTAGAAAAGATCATCCTGAGTGAGGTATCCAAGAAGCAGAAAGACACACATGGTATAGTCTCACTTATAAGTGGATACTAGACTTATAATATAAGAAAAACATACTAAAATCTGTATACCTAAAGAAGCTAATCAAGAAGGAGGACCCTGGGTAAGATGATCATCCTCACTCAGAGAGGCAAACGGGACAGACATCTGAAGAGGGAGAAAACAGGGAAAAGGACAGGAGTCTACCAAAGAGGGCCTTTGAAATTCAGACTCTACCTAGCAGTGTATCTGCTCGGATGTGGCCCGTGGTAGCTCAGTAACCAAGTAGTTTTCCAAAGTAAGGGGAACAAGGACTATTTCTAACAGGATCTCAAGGGCAGGCTCTTTGACCCCCCCCCCCCCCAGGGGAGGAACAGTCCTGTTAGGCCACAGAGGAGGACTTTGTAGCCAGCCCTGAAGATACCTGATAAAATAGGGTCAAATGAAAGGGGAGGAGGTCCTCCCCTATCAGTGGACTTGGAAAGGGGCAGGGAGGAGACCAGGGAGGGAGTATGGGGTTGGGGAGGGAATGAGGGAGCGGGATACAGCTGGGACACAGAGTTAACAAAATGTAACTAAAAAGAAAAATAAAATAAAAAAAAAAAAACCAAAAAAACAGATGCTGAGACTCATAACCAAACTTTGGGCAGAGTGCAGGGAATCTTATGAAAGAAGGGGGAGATAGAAAGACCTAAAGAGAACAGCGGCTCCACAAGGAGAACAACAGAATAAAAAAATCTGGGCATAGATCTCTTTTCTGAGACTGATACTCCAACCAAGGACTATGCATGAATATAACCTAGAATCCCTGCACAGATAG
>NW_026596095.1:26167195-26170400 GCF_907164565.1 Psammomys obesus
CTTCTTTTTTCATCAAGTTTATTATTTATTTATTTAAATGGACATGTAAACCAGTACCTGAAATCAGGTTTTTAAAGTATACATACACATGTTGTAGAATGGCTGATTCTGGGTAATTAACAAATATGAAACTTTATAATTACCACTATGGTGCTGATTGCACTATCTACTCAACATTTTTCAGGAATGTAACATGTCATCAGTTACTGTAATCATCATGCTTTACCAAAGACTTCTTGAACATATTTCTCATATGTAACTGCAACACGTATCCTTGGCATACATCTCCTGTCCCTTTCTCCGCAAACACCTCTGATAACCACCATCTATGTGTAGCAACTTTCTGTATTTTATAGCTGAGGCCAAGCAGTGTGTGTTTTCTGCTATTTTACTTAACACAGGCCCCTGCTTCACTTACTGCATTGCTAATGACAGACTTTCATTCTTTGTAATATTCCCCTGTGTATATTTTTATTATTTAGTCATTCAGTGATAGGTTAATTCTGTATATAAGCTCTGTGAATACTGCTACAGTAAATATGGGAATACAGATACTTCCGCAATATTCTAATTTAAGTTTATTTGACCCTGGGTATGATTGTTGAATAATGTGATAGTTAAAGACATCTATTCCTTTTTCTGTATCAGCTTTACATTCCTACCCTGTGTGCAAGGGTCTCATTTGTCTGCACCCTTACCCATACCTGTTACCTTTGTATTTTTTTTAGACTGTACATTCTAACATGAATGAGGTGATATTTGATTTGTATTAGTCTAATACTTAGAGATGTTGAGAATTTTTGCAATTTTTTGGCTTTTTGTATGTCTTTATTGGAATAATGTCTGTTTGGGGGTTTTGTTCATTTTGAAATTGGGTTGTTTGTTTCTTAGCTGTTGAGTTGCTCAAAATCCCAATGTCATAAAGCATTTCCATGATGTTTTCCTTAGTATTTTAAGGTTTTGAGTCTAATGTTGAATAAAGTGGATATCTGGTTTCCCCAGTGCATGTTACTGAAGAGGCTTTCCTGACTATGCTACTTTTGTCTTAAACCATTCTGTCACTCAGCACATATAGGGAAGGGGCTCATGTGTCATCATCCCTAATTGAGGAGTGTTTGGCACTTGGCAGCTGCTGAGTGAAGAAGAGTCAGTTTTTCGGCAGCAGTGTGACACGTGTCAGGTTTCTCATGCCTGTGGATGGTCCAACACCCATGCACATATAAGCGGCACTAATTATAATTAGACCCAGTGGGTTATAAAAAAAAAGGAAAGAAGACATCAAGTTGCAAGGAAGATATGGGTGGAAGGGGTCTGGAGGAGTTGAAGGACAGAGTGGGGAGAGCATATACTCTAAATACATTTTCTGAAATTATCAAAGAATAAAGACACCTAAGTATAAAAATAGTCATGATATAGAAACAGAATTCTCAAAACATCATTTGTGTGTGGATTTGTCTCTGTGTTCTCACTCCCCCCCTTTTTAATTTTTGCACCTGTTTTTATGCTAACTTAAAACATTGTGTATTTGTGTGGGTGTGTGTGAGCATGTCTTTGGTTGCATGTGGGTGCTAGAGATCAACCTTGGCTGTCCTTCCTCAGGATTGCCCACTTCTATTGAAATAGGGTTTTTATTTCTTTTTAAAATCATTTTTAAAATTACTTTTTAATTGAAAATGGTGTTTGTTTCACTTAATATATTCTTATTATGTTTTCTCCTCCTCCAACTTCATCCAGATCTCTCCTACATCCCCAAACCAAAACTTTTCCTTTATTTTTTGAATTAAATAACAAACAAGAATAGAATTCAATAAACAGAAAATTAAGAGCCAAACAAAGAGCACAAGAAACATACAGACCCAGAGACACACACATTCACATGCATAAAAATCCCATAAAAACTCAAAATAGAAAACCATAATATATAAGCGAAAGACATGCAAGGTAAACAAACAAACAACCAAATAAACAGACACCCCACGCCTCCAGACAAAGCTGTATGAGAAAAAAAAAAACCCTAAAATTATTGAGTTCATTTTGTGTTGGCCGTCTCTGGTTGGTCATGGGGCCTGCCTTTAGGTTTGTTTTGTACACCCTGTAAGATTTCATTGGAGAAAACCAATTCTTCCATTGCAAGTGCTGTCTATTGGAGATGGCTTCTGGGTTAGGAATAGGGGTTCGTGTCCACTTTCCCTCTCAGCACTGGGACCTTATCTGGCACAGACTAGTATAGGCTGTACATGCCACCACAGTCTCTGAGAGTTCATATCTGCATCAGTCCTGGTATATTGAGAAGGTTCTATTTCCTTGGTGTTCCCCATCCTCTCAGGCTCTTACATCTTTCATTTCCTCTTCTGTAGGGTTTTTTTGAGACCCAAGGGCGTGGTTCATGGAGACATCCTATTTAGCAATGAGTGTGCCAAGGTCTCTCATTCTCTGCATATTGTTCAGCCGTGTCTCTGTTACTTGTTCCCATCTACTGCAGAAGAAAGCTTCTTTGATGATGGGTGAACAACATACTGATCTATGAGCATGGCAGGGGTGTTCATTTAGCAGAAGAGTAATACATGGTTTTTCTCTAGGACCATAACTTATCTAGTCTCAGGTTCTTGGCCACCTGAGCAGTGTGAAGGATGAGTTTCATCTCATGGTGTGGGCTTTAAGTCCAAGTGTACAGTGGTTGGTTACTCACACAACTTTTGTGCCACTATTGTACCAGAATGAGATAGAGTCTTTCAGTGGGATAAGGTCTCACTGGTTGGCTAAGTTAGCCAGCCAACATTCTTGAGGGATCTGCCTGACTATGCCACCATTAGCTGGGATCAGGAGTGGTTCTGACCGTACTGTGTTTTTATGTGGGTGATGGGGATCAAATTCTGGTCCTAATGCTTGCATGTAACAGTTTACTGATTGAGCTATTGCTCCAGCTCCTAATTTCATATTGTTTTGTAATATATTTTCAAGTCAGGTTAAAAAGCTATCATACTACTAATTTTTGTTTGCAACTTAAAAATTAAAATATAAAGGTAGGTGTGATCGTGCACAGTTTTATTCCCAGTCCTCAAAAGGCAGAGGCAGGCAGACATCTGAGTCAGAGGCCAATCTAGTCTGTGTAGTGAGTTCCAGGACAGTCAGAGCTCCACTAGGAAACCCTTTCTTGAAAAGCAAAGCAAAGCAAAGCAAAGCAAAGCAAAGCAAAGCAAAGCAA
>NW_026596095.1:26170733-26199593 GCF_907164565.1 Psammomys obesus
TATATATATATATATATAATATATTTTCCTCCTCCTTATCTTCCCTCCAACTCCTCCCATATGCCCTCTTACTCCTCCTCAAATTTATAGTCTCTTTAAAAAATTGTTATCGTTCTATATACACATGTACATGCATACACATGTGGGCATGAATATATAGGTATGACCTGCTGAGTATGCTTAGTATTGCTTATATGTATTTATTTTCAGGATGGAATACTTGGTATTGGATAACGAATTATGGGGGCAGTCATCTCTGGGGAAGATTTAGTCTCCTTTTCTGAGCACCCTTTAATTGCGTATAGCACTTTATCTAGGAATATGGCCACAAGAGATTTCCTTCCACGTTAGTATTGTCATTGTTCAAGTCTTGTATAGGCAGTCATATTGTTGAGGTTTCAAGGGTGTAGCCTTCCTGTGACAATCTTACAGTAGACTCCTTAGTCCTCTGGCTCTTATAATTTTTGTTCCTACTCTTTTCTTTGATGTTCTCAATGTTCCCTAAGCTGTAGTAGTTGTGTTGTAGATGTATTCATTGGTGTGCGCACCCAAGATCAGTTTTTCTTCCTGTATTTTGACCATTTGTGCTGTTTTGTAATGGTTTTTGATGCAATGAGAAGCTTCTTTGATGAGAGGTGAAAGCTACCTGTGGATATAAGGATAAGTATTTAGTAATCATACTGGTTTAAGAAGGCAGCTATAGTAAGTTCTGTTCTAAGATCAATGAACTCGCTAGTCATGGCTTGTTACCTAGGTTTATATAGAAACAGGTATGATTTCTTCCTCTTGAGTGACCCTTAAGTCCAACTAGACATCCATTGATTACTTCCAAGATAGAAGTGCTACTATTGCACTTTTAGGAATGTATTTTCATCTTTGTGTTATTGTAATTCATTACAGCTGTGGATGACTATTGATTGCTTTTCTTCCTTGGTAGCTTTCTATGCTTGACATTGGAGGGTTTTTTTAAGGTCTATGGCATGGGGAGCATTACCACCCCAAGTGGCATAACTTTTGTGAAAGAAACAAAAAGAGAAAGCTGTTTTGTCTTGGTATTTCGATGATAAGTAATTGATGGAATTCTGAATGATAATAGAAAATTCCATGAATTTAAAACCATAAAGCATTCTTTATGACAGTCAGTGAAGCATGGTATTTACGAGACTTAACACTTAGATGGAGAAGTGCTTATTGCTGAAAACCTTTCTCAGTGTATTGGCTCTCTCCCTTGTCCCATTTACCTGTGTGTTTAATACTTTAATACAACAAATAGAATAACCTGAGTGTGGCTTCTTTGAAAGTATATAATGTTATAAATAATTTACATTTTGATACTGCCTTCTCTTTCTGTTTCAAAAAGTTAGCTGTAATCTTTCTGATACTGTTGACTACAATACTATTAAACTATCAACTTATTTTAATGTTCCGAATATGCTTTCTGGCTTTCAGATATGTAATAATAAAGAATAATATTAGGAAAATTAACTCTTGTACTTACTATTAAAATGATCAAATAGCTTTTATTGGCTCGTTGATTTAGAACTAGAATTGGCTCATTGAATTTAAAAGTGAGTTATGGTTCCTATAGTATAGCTCTACAGTGTTTGTGTCAGGATCAATGTTTTTTATAGCTTTTATTATAGGGTTTCAGATCCAGATTTTTTGGTTCTGTTGGTCTCCTTGTGGAGCTCCTGTCCCCTCCAGGTCTTTCTATCTCCCCCCTTCTATCATAAGATTCCCTGCACTCTGCCCAAGGTTTGGTTCTGAGTCTCAGCATCTGCTTTGATACCCTGCTGGGTTGAGTCTTTCATAGGCCCTCTGTGGTAGGCTCATGCCCTGTTCCATGATTTTTCCTCTTCCTATGTCTATACCGTTTGCCTTTCTGAATGAGGATTGAGCATCTTACCCAGGGTCCTCCTCCTTGCTTAGCTTCGTTAAGTGTACAGATTTTAGTATGTTTATCCTATAAAATATGTCTAATATCTACCTCTGGGTTACCTCACTCAGGATAATCTTTTCTAAGGAGAGCAACAGAACCAACAATTCTGGGCCCAGGGGTCTTTTCTGAGACTGATACTGCAACCAAGGACCATGCATGGAGATAACCTAGAACCCCTGCACAGATATAGCCCATGGCAGCTCAGTCTCCAAGTGGGTTCCCTACCAAGGTATACAGGGGCTGTCTCTGACATGAACTCAGTGGCTGGCTCTTTGATCACCTCCCCCTGAGGGGGGAACAGCTTTACCAGGCCACAGAGGAAGACAATGCAGCCAGTCCTGATGAGACCTGATAAGCTAGGATCAGATGGAAGGGGAGGAGGACCTCACCTATCAGTGGACTGGGAGAGGGACAATGGAGGAGAAGAGTGAGGGAGGATGGGATTGGGAGGGGACGAGGAAGGGGGCTACAACTGGGATCCAAAGTGAATAAATTGTAATTTATAAAAAATAAATTAAAAAAAAACTGAAAAAGGAAAATATAAAAGAGAATATTGAATTTGAAAAAAAATCTGATCCAGAATTTCTTTCTGAATAATATCCACTTCTGTCTCTTTCTAATAATCAAACACAGTATCAGGCTCCCATTACATAACTGCTTTCATCTGCGGAGAATGATTGACTTAGCAAACTAGATGGATTGCTTAGATTCCTACAGAAAAGGAGGTGAGAAGAAAACATTTCCTCAGTGTGCTGTTACGATTGATGAGGGCATCTTTGAATGCCGAGTCTTCTGACATCCATAAATGCTAACCTCCTAAAAGGGAATTGGATTTCTTCATATTTCTGAATACATATTATATAGTTAATAAAAAGAGCTGTAACTGATATTGATTGTCAGAAATAATAAAGTTGTGAATAAATAAAGTGATCACTGTATACCTACAGGTGAAGAGAATAAATTAGGCAATTTGAGTACATGCAATACCCTTAATAGTGAGAGTGATTTATGGATATTGCATTTCCTTGATTCATGAATAGTAACATTAATAGTTGTTCTAGTAGAAAGGCCATTTCTGCTGGCTTTTATCCGTGCTTACAGATGAAGATACATTTTTCTTGTTATATATGGATAAGGGAATGTGACATGAGCTTTTTTCCAAATGGAATAAATATTAAAGTGTATCTCTTTACATTTTGACAAATAACTTCTGCATTAATTCATACTAAATTTCCTGCTGGATTTGCCTTTTCTGAGAATTAGGTCGGGTTAAAAACTTTCAGCCAAATGTGCAGTTTTGGAAAATTCTTGGCCACTAAGGTAATTTGCATATTTAGGTTGGGGTATATGCTTAAGTATATTATAAATAGTATATTGATATACAAACCAAATTTCCCCCAATGTTGATAAATATGTTGAAATTCATATTATTCCTGAAAAGCCAGAGACTCTGAGGTATCAGATTATTAAGTTCCATTCAAGTCACTGTATAATCTAATAGGAAAAAGTGAAGTGAAATTAATGTTTTATTAATTTCTACTCGTTTGCTCACAAAATTAATTTCAACCCGAATTAAACCCAGAACTATACATTGTAATTGATTGATATATTTCTTTTATTATATATATATATATATATAGATATAGATATCTATATCTATATCTATCTATCTATCTATCTATCTATATATATATATATATACTTTACATCCTTTTCTATATTATGTTTATTGGGAAACACAGATACTATTTTTAAAACAATTTATTTATGTGTTTGTGTATGTGTTTGTGTGCATGTATGCCACAAATTGTGACACAGTGCCTTACCATACTGCAGGCATTCAGACTGAGGCTTGGATATGTACATCACCAAATTTACTCACAGTGAGGACTTTGTGATCATAAAAATATTGTATGGGTTGGGAACATGGCTCGTTGGTTAAGCTTTCTTCTGTCTGTGTAATACATCCCTAACATGCCCATCTTACTCTTGTAAGTATTATGTTGGTTGAAGCCAGAATCCTTTATATGGGGAGTATTAGGATTTGCCTAGTACTCCTATAAACCGGTGTTCTCTTTATGTTCTCTTTCTATATAACAGTCAGATATATCACCTAAAAATAAACACCAGATGAGGTTGTGCCTTTGCCCAAACCATTTTTATCACTTTAAGAATAAAATTCATACATTTTTTGTGTGTCTAAAAGTTCAGCAATGATATAGAATCAGTGCACCCATTCATTTGACTATTTGGTTATCTTGAAATTCTTAGTAATTTTTGAATAAAGAATCACTTCAAATTTCTACTTTGAAAAATTTCAAATATTTATTAAAATTTTAAAATAAATATTGAGAAAATTTAGCGTAAACTCTTGACATTGGCTTGAAAATTTTTTTAGTTTTTCATATTAATTACAGTTTATTCACTTTGTATCCCAGTTGTAACCCCATCCCTCATTCCATCCCAATACCACCTTCCCTCCCTCAACTCCTCCCATGCCTCTCTTCAAGTCACTGATAGGGGAGCTCCTCCCCTTCCATCTGACCCTGGCCTATCAAGTCTCATCAGGACTGGCTGCATTGTTCTCCACTGTGGGCTGGCAAGGCTGCTCCTCCCTCAGGGGGAGGTGATCAAAGAGACAACCACTGAGTTCATGTCAGAGACAGTCCCTGTACCCCTTAGTAAGGGACCCACTTGGAGACTGAGCTGTCATGGTCTACATCTGAGCAGGGGTTCTAGGTTGTATCAATGCATGGCCCTTGGTTGGAGTATCAGTTGCAGAAATGACCCCTGTGCCCAGATTTTTTTGTTCTGTTGCTCTCCTTGTGGAGTTCCTGTCTCTTCCAGGTCTTACTATCGCCCCCTACTTTCATAAGATTTTCTGCACTCTGCCCAAAGTTTGGTTATGAGTCTCAGCATTTGCTTTGATACACTGCTGGGTAGAGTCTTTCAGAAGCCCTTTGTGGTAGGCTCCTGTCCTGTTTCCTGTTTTCTCCTTATTCCAATGTCCATCCTGTTTGTCTTTCTGAGTGAAGATTGATCATATTATCCAGGGTCCTCCTTCTTGTTTAGTTTCTTTAGGTGTACAGATTTTAATATGTTTATCCTATAATATATATCTAATATCCATTTATAATTGAGTATACACCGTGTATGTCTTTCTGATTTTGGGATACCTCACTCAGGATGTTCTTTTCTAGAACCCACTATTTGCCTGCAAATTTCATGATTCCTTGTTTTTGATTGCTGAGCAGTATTTCATTGTGTAAATGTACCACTATTTCTGTATCCATTCCTCCATTGAGAGACATCTGGGTTGTTTCTAGGTTCTGGCTATTACGAATAAAGCTGCTACAAACATGGGTGAACAAATGTCCTTGTTTTGTACTTGAGCATCTTTTGGATATATGCCTAGGAGTGGTATAGCTGGGTCTGAGAAAGTACAAGATTGATTTCCAAAGTGGTGCACAAGTTTACATTCCCATCAGCAATGGAGGAGTGTTTCCATTTCTCCACATCTTCTCCAGCATGTATTGTCACTTGATTTTTTGATCTTAGCTATTCTGATGGGTGTAAGGTGAAATCTCAGGGTCGTTTTGATTTGCATCTCCCTGATGGCTAAGGATGTTGAATATTTCCTTAAGTGTTTCTCTGCCATTCTATATTCATCTACAGAGAATTGTCTGTTTAGCCCCGTAAACCATTTTTTAATTGGATTACTTGATTTGTTGATATTTAACTTCTTGAGTTCTTTATATATTCTGGATATTAGCCCTCTGACAGATACCCATGCACTGTGTGCTTTCTTTTTAAAACAACTATTAGCCATTTGTATGTCTTTTTCTGAGAAGCAGCTAGTCAAACCTTGGATCAGTTTTTTCTTTTAACTGCACTACTTGTTTTCCTGTTATTAAAATGTTTAAGTTCTTTTTATACTATTATTAACTCCTTTTAACAGATCAAAAGTTTGCAAATAGTTTATCCAATTCGATAGGTTGTATTGTCTCTCTGTTGATTGTTTACTTAACTTTGAGTCATTCTTATTTGAGTGTATCTCCTTAATTAGGAATACTTAGCTGGGATATTGAAGAAATGCTTCAGAATTAAAACATATATCAGGGACATGTTCATTAACACCTTCGTGTCAAAACTTTCCTTAGGAGAAGTGAAGAGGTTGTAATATATACTTGCAAATGATAAACTGGCCCACTGTAATTTCTTCTGTGCTGGTAAGCAGAAGAAAAATACCCAGTTGTGAGACATAAGACCATGTTTCACCTACAGCATTATTAGATACAAGAGAATTTATACCTCTTTTCCAAGGGCCATTTTCTGTAGGGCAATGCAAAAAGGTCCAGATAATATCTCCATGTAGTTGCATTACGACAGAGATGTATCATATTTGTGAACATGAATACAGGGTAGGGCTCAATAAACAAATCTGAACATTGTAACAAAGGAAGAACACTGTCTTTATTACAGTGAACAGTAAACAAATCAGGTCCTTAGTCTAGATCAGTGGTTCTCAACCTGTAGGTCATGATCCCTGTTACAAGGGTCACATACCAGACATCCTGCATATTATATAGTCACGTTAGAATTCATAAAAGTAGCAAAATTATAATTATGAAGTAACAAAAATAATGTTATGATTGGTGATCCCCCCAGCAGGAGAAACTGTATTAAAGGGTCAGAGCATTAGGAAGATCAAGGACCACTGTTCTAGATGGGCATTTTCTATCAATCAAGTCTGTTCTTTCTAAAAATATTCATGAAAACTTAGAACAAAATAATACTCCTGCTTGAAATGCAGTGGTTGAGAGCCAGGCAAAACTGATTCTCAACTTTAAGGTTCTCTATAGCTACATTTTACTGAATACAAAAATTTGGTTTTGTATTGGAAGTAAGCTTAGCCTGGTAAGTGTTTACATGCTGTCTCAGAGACAATGGCAATTGATAATAATCACAGCAATACCAAAATCAGTAGTCGAAACTGCATTTTCTCATTTCTGTATTACTTTAGATAACCCACAGAAAAAACAGGGACTGTCTCAGACATGAACTCAGTGGCTGGCTCTTTGAAGGGGGAGCAACCTTGCCAGGCCACAGAGGAGGACATTGCAGACAGCCCTGATGAGACCTGATAGGCTAGGGTCAGTGGACTTGGAGAGGGGCGTAGAAGGAGATGAGGGAGGAAAGGTAGGATTGGGAGGGAAGGGTCTACAGCTGTAATTAATATAAAATAAACTGTTATTAATATAAACTGTAATTAATATAAACTGTAATTAATATAAAAAAATTAAAATTTGAAAAATATAGGAGACCCAGTTTTATGTGACTTTCAGTTAAGTATTTTCTCATTATTGATCAGTGCAGTGTGATTTTTGAAGTACATTCTCCCTAGAATATCTCAGTGTATTTGTAGTTCACACTGATGTAGACACATCCTATTTTACATGGTAACAGTGCACAGGCTATGTAGGCCCATGGGGGAACCTACCTAAACATGCACAGGCTGTGCCACAAGGAGGAGCTAGGTGTGGGAGTGTCACAACCTTCATGCTAAGTGGAGGCAGGGTGCTCTTGGGAAGACAGGCTGCATTGTTTGCTTGAGTCAAAGAAATCTCTGGATAATGGGCAGGGCAAGAATGGTCAGGACTTTACATTTTGGAGTGTACAACAAGCAAGTACAGGGACCTTCATGGATTGTCTTGACGCGCATACAACTACAAAGTAAATCAGCCTGAAAACTTATGTCAAGAACTGATTGTACTACATGCTTGATAACTGTTTCTTGTAAGATGTATCTAGTTCAACCTACTTTGCTTTTTACATGCTCTATAAACTGTTTTTTTTACTTTTTAAATTTAATTTTATTTATATATTACAACTTATTTACTTTGTATCCCCACTGCAGTCCCCTCCCTCGCCTCCTCCCAGTCTCCCCTACCCTCCCTCATCCCCCCATGCCCCTTTCCCTAGTTCCCTGATAGGGGAAGACCCCCTCCCTTTCTGTCTGACCCTAGCTTATCAGGTTTCATTAAGGCTGGCTGTATCATCTTCCTCTGTGGCCTGGCAAGGCTGCATTCCCCAATCCCGGGGAGGTGATCAAAGAGCCAGCCAATGAGTTCATATCAGAGACAGCCCCTGTATACCTTGGTAGGGAACCTACTTGGAAACTGAGCAGCACATGCTCTATAAACTTTTTAGAGCTCAATCCCCATTTACTTTTCTACTGTCCATAAGTCTGTATATGGGTTTAAGCAAGGACTTTTGAGTTCCACATTTTGTTTATAACTTTAGTGACAGTAGCAAACAGTAAATTCTTAGGAAAAAGCATTTGTCTGCATCTACTACAAAGAACAGTGTTTTTTTTTTGTTTTGTTTTGTTTTGTTTTCTCTCTTAGCACTCAGGAGTAAATAGCCTCAAACCATGGTCTATTATAAACAAAGCATTTTTTTTTTTCTCAGTTACCTAACACCTTTCTGCGATATGCTTTCATATATGTCAGCATTTGCAATTGGAAAATACCTTGTATTTACGTTTGGTTTGTGAAGTTTGTTGGTTTGTAAATTCTATAACGTTAAGATATCCCCTATCAGTGGACTTAGAAAGGGGCAGAGAGGAGATGAGGGAGGGAGGTGGGATTGGGAGGGAATGACAGGGGACTACAGCAGGTATACAAAGTAAATAAACTGTAATTAATATAAAAAATAAAAATAAAAAGTCATAATAAAGAAAAGAAAAGAAAAAAGATATACTCAAAACGGTGCCCTGGTTATATTCTCTGTGTTTCTTTTTTTTTTCTTTCTTTCTTTTTATTATTATTATTATTAATTACACTTTATTCATTTTGTATCCCCCCTTAAGCCCCTCCCTCCTCCCCTCCCGATCCCACCCTACCTCCCCTTTCTTCATGCATGCTCCTCCCCACATCCACTGATAGGGGAGGTCCTCCTCTCCTTCCTTCTGATCTTAGTCTATCAGATCACATCAGGAATGGCTGTCTCTATGTTTCTTTCTTTCTTTTTTTTTTTGACATCTTTTTTTAAAAATTTTTTTTTGTTTTTAGTTACAATTTGTTAACTCTGTGTCCCAGCTGTATCCCGCTCCCTCATTCCCTTCCCCTCCCCAACTCCCTCCCTGGTCTCCTCCCTGCCCCTTTCCAAGTCCACTGATAGGGGAGGACCTCCTCCCCTTTCATTTGACCCTGTTTTATCAGGTATCTTCAAGGCTGGCTGCAAAGTCCTCCTCTGTGGCCTAACAGGACTGCTCCTCCCCTGGGGGGAGGGAGGACAAAGAGCCTGCCCATGAGATCCTGTTAGAAATAGTCCTTGTTCCCCTTGCTTTGGAAAGCTACTTGATTACTGAGCTACCACGGGCCACATCCCAGCAGAAGTTCTAGGTTTTATCCATAGATGGTCTTTGGTTGAGTGTCAGTCTCAGAAAAGGCCCTGTGCCTGGATATATTTGGTACTTGTAGAGCTCCTATCCTTTCCGTATCATACTAACTCCCCTTCTTTCATATGATTCCCTGTACTCTGCCATGGTTTGGTTATGAGTCTTAGTGTCTGCTTTGAAACACTGCTAGGTAGAGTCTTTCAGATGCCTTTTGCAGTAGACTCCTGTCATACATTCAATGCACATCACATTTGTATTTCTAAATGAGGATTGACCATCTTCACCCATGTCTACTTACGTGATTATCTTCTTTAGGTGTGTAGATTTCATTATGTTTATCATATCTTGTAGGTCTATATAAGCGAGTATATACCAAGTTTGTCTTTCTCCTTCTGGGATACTTCACTCAGAATGATCTTTTCTAGATCCCACCATTTGCCAGCAAATTTCATGATTTCCTCCCTTTTGATTGCTGAGTAGTATTCCATTGTGTAAAAATACCACAATTTCTGTATCCATCCCTCTGTTGATGGACATCTGGGTTGTTTCCAAGTTCTGGCTATTACAAATAAAGCTGCTACAAACATGGTTGAACAAATGTCCTTGTTGTGTACTTGAGTAAATTTTGGGTATATACCTAGGAGTGGTATAGCTGGGTCTTGAGGAAGCACTACTCCTAATTGTCTGAGAAAGCGCCAGATTGACTTCCAGAGTGGTTGTACCAGTTTACATTCCCACCAGCAATGGAGGAGGGTTCCTTTTTCTCCACAACCTCTCCAGCATGTGTTGTCCCTTGAGTTTTTCATCTTGGCCATTCTGATGGGTGTAAGGTGAAATCTCAGGCTTGTTTTGATTTGCATTTCCCTAATGGCTAATGAGGTTGAGCATTTCTTTAAGTGTTTCTCTGCCATTTGATGTTCCTCTTTCGAGAATTCTCTGTTTAGCTCCATTCCCCATTTTTTAATGGGATTGCTTGGTTTGTTGCTTTTCTGCTTCTTTAGTTCTTTATATATACTGGATATTATCCTTCTGTCAGATAAAGGGTTGGTGAAGATTCTTTCCCAATCTGTAAGCAGTCGTTTTGTTTTGATGACTGTGTCTTTTGCTTTACAGAAGCTTTTCAGTTTAATGAGGTCCCATTTATTGATTGTTGCTCTTAGAGCCTGTGCTGTTGGTGTTCTGTTCAGGAAGTTGTCTCCTGTGCCAATGAGTTCTAGGCTGTTCCCCACTTTTTTTTCCAACTGATTTAGAGTATCTGGTTTTATGTTGAGGTCCTTGATCCACTTTGACTTTAGTTTTGTGCAGGTTGATAAATATGAATCTATTTTCATTTTTCTGCATGTAGACATCCAGTTGGACCAGCACCATTTGTTGAAGATACTGTCTTTTTTCCATTGAATGGATTTGGCTTCTTTATCAAATACCGAGTATTCATAGGTGTGTGGGTTTATTTCTGGGTCTTCTATGCGGTTCCATTGATCCTCCTTTCTGTTTCTATGCCAATACCATGCAGTTTTTATTACTGTTGCCCTGTAGTACAGCTTGAGATCGGGGATGGAGATACCTCCAGATGATCTGTTGTTGTACAGGATCGTTTTGGAGATTCTGGGTTCTTTGTTTCTCCATATGAAGCTGAGAATCTTTTTTTCAAGGTCTGTAAAGAATTGAGTTGGTTTTTTGATGGGTATTTCATTCTGTAGATTGCTTTTGGCAGGATGGCCATTTTCACAATGTTAATCCTACCAATCCATGAGCACGGGAGATCTTTCCATCTTCTGAGATCTTCTTCAATTTCTTTCTTCAGAGATTTGAAGTTTTTCTCAAACAGGTCTTTCACTTCCTTGGTTAGAGTCACACCAAGGTACTTTATGTTATTAGTGGCTATTGTGAAGGGTGTTGTTTCCCTAATTCCTTTCTCAGCCTTTTTGTCTTTGGTGTTCAGGAGGGCTTCTGATTTTTTTTGAGTTGATTTTGTATCCTGCCACTTTGCTGAAGGTGTTTATCAGGTGAAGGAGTTCTCTGGTTGAATTTTATACTATCATATCATCTGCGAATAGTGACACTTTGACCTCTTCCTTTCCGATTTGTATCCCCTTGATCTCCTTTAGTTGTCTTATTGCTCTGGCTAGGACTTCAAGTACTATGTTGAAGAGATATGGAGACAGTGGGCAGCCTTGTCTTGTCCCTGATTTCAGTGGGATTGATTTAAGTTTCTCTCCATTCAGTTTGATGTTTGCTATAGGCTTGCTGTATATTGCCTTTACTATCTTTAGGTATGTGCCTTGTATCCCTGATCTCTCCAAGACTTTAAACATGAATGGGTGTTGGACTTTGTCAAATGCTTTTTTCAGCATCTAAGGAGATGATCATGTGGTTTTTCTCCTTCATTTTGTTTATGTGGTGGATTACATTGATGGATTTCCGTATGTTGAACCACCCTTGCATGCCTGGGATGAAGCCTACTTGGTCATGGTGGATGATATCTTTGATGTGTTCTTGGATTCGGTTTGCAAGTATTTTATTGAGTATTTTTGCATCAATGTTCATAAGAGAGATTGGTCTGAAGTTCTCTTTTTTTGTTGGATCTTTGTGTGGTTTAGGTATCAAGGTGACTGTGGCTTCATAGAATGAGTTTGGTAGTGTTCCTTCTGTTTCTATTTTGTGGAAGAGTTTGAGGAGAATTGGTGTTAGCACTTCCTTGAAGGTCTTGTAGAATTCTGCGCTGAAGCCATCCGGTCCAGGGCTTTTTTTTGGAGGGGAGACTGTTAATGACTGCTTCAATTTCCTTGGGAGATATAGGGCTATTCAGTCTTTCTACCTGATCTTGGCTTAATTTTGGTAGATGCAATCTGTCAAGAAAATTATCCATTTCATTTAGATTTTCAAATTTTCTGCCATATAGGTTTTTGTAGTATGACCTAATAATTGTTTGGATTTCCACAGTATCTGTAGTTATGTCCCCATTTTCATTTCTGATTTTGCTGATTTGGATAGTTTCTCTCTGCTTTTTAGTTAGTTTGGCTAGGGGTTTGTCTATCTTGTTGATTTTCCTAAAGAACCAGCTTTTTGTTTCATTGATTCTTTGGATAGTTTTATTTGTTTCTAATTGATTGATTTCAGCCCTGAGTTTGATTATTTCCAGCCGTCTGCTCCTCTTGGGTGTATCTGCTTCTTTTTTTTCTAGGGTTTTCAGTTGGGCCATTAAGTTGTTTGTATGTGATGTTACGAATTTCTTCTTGCAGGCATTTAGTGCTATAAATTTTCCTCTGAGCACTGCTTTCAACGTGTCCCATAAATTTGGGTATGTTGTGCCTTCATTTTCATTGAATTCTAGGAAGTCTTTAATTTCTTTCTTTATTTCTTCCTTGACCCAGCTGTCATTGAGTAGTAAGTTGTTCAGTTTCCATGTGCGTGTCAACTTTTTGTTGTTTCTGTTGTTTTTGATGTCCAGCTTTAGTCCATGGTGGTCGGATAGTATACAAGGGATTATTTCCATCCTTTTATATCTGTTGAGGCTTGCTTTGTGATCCACTATATGGTCTATTTTGGAGAAGGTTCCATGTGGTGCTGAAAAGAAGGTGTACTCTTTTGAGTTTGGGTGAAATGATCTGTAGACTTCTATTAGGTCCATTTGATTTAGGGATTCTGTGAGTGCTTTTATTTCCCTATTTGGTGTTTGTCTGGTTGATCTGTCCCTTGATGAGAGTGGGGTGTTGAAGTCTCCCACTATTAAGGTATTAGGATCAATGTATGATTTAAGCTTTAATAATGTTTCATTTATGAATGTAGGTGTTCTTGTATTTGGGGCATAGATATTCAAGATTGTGATGTCCTCTTGGTGGATTTTTCCTTTGATGAGAATATAGTGGCCATCCTTATCTTTTTTTGATTAACTTTGGATGGAAGTCTATTTTATTAGATATTAGGATGGCTACTCCAGCTTGTTTTCTGAAACCATTTGCTTGAAAAACATTTTTCCAGCCCTTTACTCTGAGGTGGTGTTTATCTTTGTTGCATAGATGTGTTTCTTGGATGCAACAGAATGTTGGATCCTGTTTCTGCAACCATTCTGTTAGTCTGTGTCTTTTTATTGGGGAGTTGATTCCATTGATATTGATAGATAGTAGTGACCAAAGCATGTTAGTTCCTTTTGTAATGGAGTCGGTGATCTTACCCTGTTTCATTGCTTGTTTTCCTTTCGTTTTTGTTGGGATATTATCTGTATGCCCTGTTTTCTTGGGCGAAGTTGTTTTCGTTGGATTGGAGTTTTCCTTCTCGTATCTTCTGTAGGGTTGGTTTGCTGTGTAGATATTGCATAAATTTAGTTTTGTCATGGAATATTTTGTTTTCTCCATCTATGTTGATTGAAAGCTTTGCAGGGTATAGTAGTCTCGGTTGACATTTGTGATCTCTTAGAGTCTCCATGATACTTGCCCAGGCCCTTCTGGCTTTCATAGTTTCTGATGAGAAGTCCGGTGTGATTCTGATAGGTCTACCTTCATATGTTACTTGGCCTTTTTCCCTGGATGCTTTTAATATCTTTTCTTTGTTCTGTAGATTTAGTGTTTTGATTATGATGTGGCGTGATGTGTTTCTTTTCTGGTCTAGTCTATTTGGAGTTCTGTAGGCTTCTTGTATATTTATAAACATCTCTTTCTTTAAGTTGGGAAAATTTTCTTCTATGATTTTCTTGAAAATATTTTCTGGACCTTGGAGCCTGGAGTCTTCTTTTTCATCAATTCCAATTATTCTTAGATTTTGTCTTTTCATAGCGTCCTTGATTTCTTGAATATTTTGTGATTGGAACTTTTCTGATTTTACTTTTTCTTTGAGAGAAGTATCAATTTCTGCAAGTGTGTCTTCAGCTCCAGAGATTCTCTCTTCCATCTCTTGTATTCTTTTGGTGATGCTTACATTTGTGGTTCCTGATCTTTTCTCCAAGTTCTCCAGCTCAAGGGTTTTCTCATTTTGTGTTTTCTTTATTGATTCTAATTCTGTTTTCATGCCTTGCACCATTTCTTTCATTTGTTTGAATTTGGATTCCTGTCTCTCTACGATGGTCTCTATTTCTTTGTTCATTTCCTTTTTATATGCCACTAATTTTATCTCTACTTGTGCCTCTATTTGTTTGGCTATGTTTGCCTGTGTTTCTTTAAGGCTTTTGTCTATTTCTTCTTTCTTTACCTCCAATTGACTGGCCAACTCTTTGAAAGATTTGTTCATTTCCTTCTTATGAGCCTCAAATAATTGGGTAAGCATGGCTTTAAGGTCATTTTTCTGTGCTTCTGATGAATTGGAGTAGCCATCTATTTTGGGGTTTCCTGGTGAAGTCATGATGTCCTGATTTATGTTGGAAGTGTTCTTTCGCCTACTCCTGGCCATTGGCTTATCTGAAACCTTTCCTGCTTGTTTTTGGATTCTGCAAATCAGACTGGTACTGTCTCTCTCTGGCGTCTGGAGAGTTCTTCAGCAAGCTGAGAGAGGTCCCGTGTCCTTAGCGTGTGCTGAGGACTAGCTGTACCTGTGGGAGAAAAGTACGCAGGCGCAGACGGGGCAAATGCAAGTGTGTGTGTGTGTGTGTGTGTGTGTAGGTGTGCGTGGACGTGTATCTCAAGGGACAGAGTGATGGCTAATGTTGAACCCTTGAGTGTGTGGGAGAGGCTCTGCACTGTATATGTCGCACACGCTAGTGATGATCGCAGCACAATTTCTGGCATTAACTGCCTTAACTCCTCAATTAGACCCACAGAGCAGGAACTTCAATGTCCCAAGTGCCCCTCTGTTTCCCAAAGTGGGTATATGGGTGGGAGGGGGTTCGATGCCTGGCTTCTGTTTTAGAAGGACCCAGGATCTGGGGATTTGCAGATTCTCAAAGGTGCACTCACTTACAGGCAGGTCACTTGGCAGAGATCAGGGTATCTGGGCTCTCTGCTCTCTGGTTTGGCCCTACTTCTTTGATGTGCCCCGCCAGCTCAGTGCTGCTCCGCTGCCAGGTTAGAAAGTCCTGTTGTAACTGGAGACTGGGTTGCTGGTCCAGATGTTTTCTGGGAAGTCCTGGTGTCTCTTCACTGTGCTCTCCCAGCGCCTGGTGTGCCTAGCTAGTGTGTCGTTTCTTTCTGGTTTTGGTGAGTATATAGCGTATTTTCTGTCACTGTGGGATTGGGCGGTCCATACTGTCAGTGATCGAGATCCTGAGGAGCTAGTATGGCGTCTAGCAGACTTGGGCCCTGGGAGAATGGTGCAGCCACCGCGCGGATCTGGGACTCTGAGACGGGTACTGCTGGCACCTGCCGCTAAAGGGCTTGGAGCTCCGCCACAGCCGCTGCAGATCCCAGGCAGTTACGTCTGCGCAGAGAGAGATGATTCCGCTGTGCCGAGGAGGAAGGCAGTCTGGGGGAGGGGAGTGCCGCGAGATCAAAGGGTCGTTTCTCACCTTCCCCAAACAAGTCTCTGGGTGACCTGAGACCAAAGTTTTCGCCTCCTTCGATGTTCCCTGTTGTTTAGGAAGCCTCACCGTTGTTTTCCTGGGTTAGAGGTCCTTCCACGCACCAACTCAGAATGGTTAGCAATTCCACAGCTCAGAAACTGTGTATTCTAGTCGCCATCTTGGCTCCGCCTCCGTCTCTGTGTTTCTTATGGAACAAAATGAAAGTGCTTTCCAGTTGAGTGTGGCAATTATGAAGGGTGTTAGGCACTGTTGTGATCTTTTTCATCCTGTATGTGACTGAGTAATTCATAAAGGACAGACATGTGCTTATCTCATTCCGGAAAATGGGAAGCTTGAGAGCAGGCAGAGTTGTGTAGTAATGGCTGCACAGGTCAGGAAGGACTACTATGTCCTCACAGAGAAGATGACAGAAGGACAGGCTAGTCAAAGCATAAGGCCCTTAACGCAGTTAACCACATTGATTAGGAAGGAAAGCTCATGAGCTGATCACCTCCTGAGGGCCTTCATCCTAATCCTAACACACCGACAACACCAGACTTTTAGAACGATGTGTTCAAACGGTGTAGGAAAGTCAATGCATGAGAAAACACACACAGTGGCCATGCATGCACACTCACACACACATTCATCCTTAAGTTTTCATTTCTTTGTCTCTGTGCTGCTCGGTGACCAGAGTTTGAACAGAGACAGAAGCTCCTGATTCTGTTCTTTATGCAGAAGAGCTTTTTAGATGCTTCTTAGCTCATGCCTTTCCATCCTCGTTAGAGGGTACACACAGATTGAGGGCAAGTGGAAAGCAGCATCTGTACTCAGAAGAAAAAGTAACAAGAACAAATACTTGCTCAGGTCATATGGCAATCACATGCCATTTTGGATGGATGATTATAAACACCCTTGAAATGAATCACTGGTGTTTGCTGTATCTCACACAGATGAAAACAAGCTTTATGTTCTGTTCACAGTACCATGTTGTGGATGTTAAATGAAATCATTGCAGTAAAACTCTGTTTCTCTAATTCCTTTCTCGGCCCTTTTGTCTTTGGTATACAGGAGGGCTTCTGATTTTTTGAGTTGATTTTGTATCCAGCCACTTTGCTGAAGGTGTTTATCAGTTGAAGGAGTTTTCTGGTTGAATTTTATACTATCATATCATCTGTGAATAGTGATACTTTGACTTCTTCCTTTCTGATTTGTATACCCTTGATCTCCTTTAGTTGTCTTACTGCTCTAGCTAAGACTTCAAGTAGTATGAGACATGGAGAGAGTGGGCATCCTTGCCTTGTCCCTGATTTCAGTGGGACTTATTTAAGTTTCTCTCCATTGAGTTTGATGTTGGCTATAGGCTTGCTGTATATTGCCTTTACTATGTTTAGGTATTTGCCTTGTATCCCTGATCTCTCCAAGACTTTAAACATGAATGGGTGTTAGATTTTGTCAAATGCCTTTTAAGCATCCAAGGAGATGATCATGTGGTTTTTCTCCTTCAGTTTGTTTATATGGTAGATTACATTGATGGATTTCCGTATATTGAACCACCCTTGCATGCCTGGGATAAGGCCTAAGGCCTAGAACTCATTGACACAGGAGGCTACTTTCTGAACAGAACACCAACAGCATAGGCTCTAAGATCAACAATCAGTAAATGGGACTTCATGAAACTGAAAAGCTTCTGTAAAGTCAAAGAGACTGTCGTCAAAACAAAATGACAGCCTAGAGACTGGGAAAGGATCTTCACCAACCCTACATCTGACAGAAGGCTAATATCTAGTATATATAAAGAACTCAAGAAGTTAAAAAGCAACAAATCAAGTAATCCAATTAAAAAATGGTTTACGGAGCTAAACAGAGAACTCTCTGTAGAGGAATGTAGAATGGCAGAAAAACACTTAAAGAAATGTTCAACGTCCTTAGCCATCAGGGAGATGCAAATAAAAACGTCCCTGAGATTTCACCTGACACCCATCAGAATGGCCAAGATGAAAAACTCGAGTGACAACACATGCTGGAGAGGTTGTGCAGAAAGGGGAACCCTCCTCCATTGCTGGTGGGAATGCAAACTTGTACAATCACTTGGAAATCAATCTGGCGCTTTCTCAGACAATTAGGAATAGTGCTTCCTCAAGATCCAGCTATACCACTCCTAGGCATATATCCAAAAGATGCTCAAGTACAAAACAAGGGCATTTCTTCAACCATGTTTGTAGCAGCTTTATTCATAGTAGCCAGAACATGGAAACAACCCAGATGTCAGTCAATGGAGGAATGGATACACAAATAGTAGTACATTTACACAATGGAATATTACTCAGCAATTAAAAACAAGGAAATCATGAAATTTGCAGGCAAATAATGGGATAGAAAAGCTTATCCTGAGTGAGAAATCCCAGAAGCAGAAAGACACACATGGTATATACTCACTTATAAAGGTATATTAGACCTATAATATAGGATAAACATATTAAAATCTGTACACCTAAAGAAGCTAAACAAGAAGGAGGACCCTGGGTAAAATGATCAAACCTTACTGAGAAAGACAAACAGGATTGACATTGGGTGAAGGAGAAAGAAGGAAACAGGACAGGAGCCCACCACAAAGGGCATCTGAAAGACTCTACCCAGCAGTGTATCAAAGCAAATGCTGAGACTCATAATCAAACTTTGGGCAGAGTGCAGGGAATCATAGGAAATAATGAGGAGGTTGTAAGACCTGGAGAGGACAGGAACTCCACAAAGAGCAACAGAACCAAGTATCTGGGCATAGGGGTGTTTTCTGAGACTGATACTCCGACCAAGTACCATTCATGGAGATAACCTAGAACCCCTGCTCAAATGTAGCCCATGGGAGCTCAGTATTCAATGTGTTCTCTAGTAAGGGGAACAGAGACTGTCTCTGACATGAACTCAGTGGCTGGCTCTTTGACCACCCCCCTGCAAGGGGGGCAGCCTTCCCAGGCCACAGAGGAGAACATTGCAGCCAGTCCTGATGAGACCTGATAGGCTAGGGTCAGATGGAAGGGGAGAAGGACCTCCCCTATCATAGGACTCGGGGAGGCCATGGGAGGAAATGATTGAGGTCTGGTGGGAATGGGAGGGAGTGAACTAAAGCAGCTGAAAAGCAACAAACCATGTAATCCAATTAAAAAATGGGGAACAGAACTAAACAGAGAATTCTCGATAGAGGAATATCGAATGGCAGAGAAACACTTAAAGAAATGCTCATCCTCATTAGCCATTAGGGAAATGCAAATCAAAATGACCCTGAGATTTCACCTTACACCCATCAGAATGGCCAAGATGAAAAACTCAAGTGACAACACATGCTGGAGATGTTGTGGAGAAAGGGGAACCCTCCTCCATTGCTGGTGGGAATGTAAACTGGTACAACCACTTTGGAAGTCAATCTAGCGCTTTCTTAGACAATTAGGAATAGTGCTTCCTCAAGACCCAGCTATACCACTGTTATGTATATACCCAAAATTTGCACAAGTACACAACAAGGACATTTGCTCAACCATGTTTGTAGCAGCTTTATTTGTAATAGCCAGAACCTGGAAACAACCCAGATGTCCATCAACAGAGGAATGGATACAGAAATTGTGGTATTTTTACACAATGGAATACTACTCAGCAATCAAAAAGGAGGAAATCATGAAATTTGCAGGCAAATGGTGCGATCTAGAAAAGATCATTCTGAGTGAAGTATCCCTGAAGGAGAAAGACGAACATGGTATATACTTGCTTATATAGACCTACAAAATATGATAAACATAATGAAATCTATACACCTAAAGAAGATAAACAAGAAAGTAGACACGGGGTAAGATGATCAATCCTCACTTAGAAAGACAAATGGGATGTGCATTGGATGTATGACAGGAGTCTATTGCAGAAGGCATCTGAAAGACTCTACCTAGCAGTGTTCAAAACAGATACTAAAATTCATAACCAAACCTTCGGCAGAGTGCAGGGAATCATATGAAAGAAGGGGAGTTAGTATTATGTGGAAAGAATAGGATCTCCACAAGGACCAAATATATGTGGGCACAGGGGTCTTTTCTTAGTCTGACACTCCACCAAGGACCATGTATGGATATAACCTCTGCTCGGATGTAGCCCATGGTAGCTCAATAACCAATTGGTTTCGCATAGTAAGGGGAACAAGGACTATTTCTGACAGGAACTCCATGGCAGGCTCTTTGACCTTCCCACCCCACAAGGGAGGAGCAGTCCTGCTAGGAGGACTTTGCAGCAATTCCTGAAGATACCTGATAAAACAGGTTCAGATGAAAGAGGAGGAGTCCTTCCCAATCAGTAGACTTGGAAAGGAGCAGGGAGGAGATGAGGGAGGCATGCTGGGATTGGGAGGAAATAAGGGAGCTGGATACAGCTGCGATACAGAGTTAATAAAATGTAACTAATAATAAAAAATAAAATTAAATAAAAATATAAGTAATATAAAAAATTAAAATTTAGTTAAAAAGTACACAAGATCACTCGTCATCAAAGTTACAGAAATCAAAACCACAGTTAGATATCACTTCAATCCCAATGAAACTGTAATTATCAAAAAGTTCAAAAATGATAGGTAGTTTTGGAGAGATGTTTTTTGAATAGTGTTAATGGGATAATATTAATATAGTCATTATAGATGACATTATGGAAATTCTTCACAGAACTTAAGACATAACTACCAAATGTCCCAAAAATCTCATGTCTGTAAATTTATCACGAAGAAACAGTATACCACAGAGATGTCTGCATACCCCTGTTCGCTGCAGTATTAGTCACAATATCTATAATACAAAGTTAGCCTATGCACTCATTGAAGGATGAATATAGACATATTGCTGTTGTGTGGAACAATGAAAGAATCTGGAAAATGTTGATAAGTGCATTAATCTTACTTGGTGTATTTACAGGTTTGTCACATAGAAACAGTAGGCTGGTGATTGCTTTTTGTGGCTACATTTGGATGTCAGTGAAAGAATATATTTTTAAAGTTAGGAATAATAAGAGATCTTTCTTATGGCATGTCAAGCAATATTTAATAACACCTGTAGGCTTAGACTTTCTACCAAACCTACTTTATTTAGGGTTCTGCAGCACTTTTACTTCCTTTCCAACACTCCCAAAACCTTCGGTAGGACACTAGGAGGGAAAAGGGTTGTAGTTCTTTTATCTACTTCTTGATGTGTAGGGTCTATGGATCATTAGGGGATTACCAGACTCAGTTGTCAGGATACCATCAGTCCAGTCCAAAGGCCAATATGAAGCAGCAACACCAATTCAATGAAAGTCAAAAGACTCAGTTGGATTGCGTGGAGAAGCTCTCTAGAACATTTCTCTCTGTCAAGTCATGTGTCAAATCATGAAGATCAGCACAGTGATGTCCATCCAAAAAGCAATGTCTCACTCTGTGTGGGTCTCCTCAGAGTCTACCCACAGATGTTCTCAGCTGGCTAAAGTCACACCCCTTACATGTGAGGGGTCACAGTAAAACATCATATGACAAAATTCAGAAATTTCAATGTCAAAAACCAAACAAATTAAACTTGTTAAGAGTGTATCTTTTAAAAAATTTTATATTAGTTTATTTACTTTATATCCTGAGGGTGCCCTCTCCTTCCCTTCCCTCAAGTCTCGCCCACTTCCTGTCCTTCCCCCTTCTTCTCTCCCTTTCCCCTCAGAGAAGGGGATTCCCCTCCCCCAGTAGTAACCTTCTCCAGCACATCAAGTCATACTAGAACTGAGCATATCTTCATTTCCTGAGGCCAGGCTAGGTAGTGCTGTTAGGGGGAAGTGATCCAAAAGCAGGCAATAAAGTCCATGTTAGAAACAGGATCCCCCAGCCTCCACTCATCAGGTGCCCCAGATGAAGACCAAACTACCCATCAGCCACATATGCTCAGGGTACCTTCGTCCAGACCATGCATGCTCCTTAGCTGATATCTCAGTTAGAGTATATCTTAAGTATTATTACTCTAAACACAAAAATGATAGTATGGTATGATGGTTTTTAGTTTCATGGTTTTAATCATTTCAGAAAGTAAATGTTTATCAAAATATCATATTTTATGAGGTAAGTGTGTAGAACTTTAAACGAATTGATCATATCTCAAGAAATATAGACACAGTATTTTGAACTCACAGCGACTGTGGCCACCCGTGTGCATGTGTGTGCACATATGCACATGTGTGCACATGGAGACTAATTGGAAAGAAAAGAAAGGTCAGCAGGAATTGGAGAGGGTAAGAGAAGATAGTGCATAGTGAGTAGCATCATAGTGATTGAGTGCAAGCGTTCAATTGTCAAAATAAATAATAACCCCCTTCCAAGCCTGTATTCCTTATGGTTTTACCTTGAGTTTAAAATAAAGTCAAAGCATGAATATGGTCAACACTTATAATGCATAGATAATGACAACATGCACAATTGAGATAATAATTTCCATTGTAACATAAAAATGTTGATGAGTCAGGTGATTATATAGCTATTGAAATGAAACGTAAGGCTGGGCATGGTGGCAAACATTTCTAATAGTGGGAATTTCTAATCACTGGGAATTCCAAGGCTAGTGCATCTCTGTGAGTTCAAGGCCAGCCTGGTCTATATAGTGGGCTGCAGGCCAACCAAGGAGGCGTAGTGAAACCTTGTCTCAAAATACTAAAAAGAAAAAAATGAAATATGAACCTAATATCAGTATAGACTGTTATGATTTTTAATATGGGATTTTTTTATATGGGATGTTCTGTATCTGGGTTTGGATTAATCACCTCCTTACTACAACAGTGTGCTCTTCAACGCTGAAGATCTCTTCTGATGACCTGAAAACAATCCAATTTAGGTACAAGTACAAATCTTTTGCACCTGAGATTTGGGTGTTTTTCTGAGCTCAAGATTTCTTCTTATTTTTTGGAGAAAGAAATTGATGATGTGTTATTTAGATGTTATATAAATCACTTTCATATGTTGCAAAAGAGCATGAAGAACTACTTTCTAGGACTACCTAATAGTGAATTAGACATGCACTCAACTGTTGTTTTTCCAGTGGACACTCCCAACCTTCCAGATTTTGCTATAAAATATTACAACTTATATCTGCTAGAGAGCTGACAATAGTCTTCAGTGAGCAATGTCCTCATAATTTCTGGGCCATTTGTATTTAATATGAGTAGACATTCTTAACAGCCACAAAACTTTTGGTGCAATTTGCAGAGATCTATGGTCCTGAATTTAAGTTAACAAATTTTACATAGGAGCTAGCACAAGGAAGCAATTTCAAATACAACCTAAATTATGCTCTCCATCATTGAGGTGCATATATCTATACAATGAAAGACTACAAACACTATTATTCTTCATATTAAAATATAAGTACTTTGTTACTGATTCTCAAAGTGTACATAGGATTGTAATTATCAAGAACCTCAAGAATAACCCTTAAACTATTCAGATTGGTGATCTTAATGGTTACTGACTGCTCATTTAGTAGGCTGCAGGAAGCACTATTATATAAACAAGTGCTTTTTTTTTTCATCTTGAATTTCAAAGTCTATCTTACTCTAGTATCTTTTGCTGTAAAAGAACTTAGGACTGGATAATTTTTAAAGACAGATTTATTTTGGTTTACAGTTGTAGAGATTGGGAAGCTCAAGACTGAGAAGGCACATCTGGTGAGGGCCTCGTACTTTTTCAGTTCATGGAAAAAAGAAAAAGGCAATTGGCTACAGGTAGAAGAGAGAAAGGGGCCAAAACTCTCATGACCACTAGCTTATTCATATATAGAGAAAAACATTGGTTCATTTCTGAAGATTCCTCCTCATGACCTAAACATTGATTACTGTTGTACTTCCCAAGTTAGCTACATTGATGAATTTTAACACCCCTCCACATGGACTTTCTAGACACACTCAAACCAAAGCAAATACTTGTTTCAACAATCATAGGTAATTAAAGTAGCTGAATATATTGAATTCTGACTTACCTAATTATCTTCACCTTAGAAATTTATATTGATATCCTACCACACAGGATCAGTGAATGTTTTTCTTTTTTATTATTTACAGTTTATTCACTAAATGAATATTCTTGTGATTTCATTACTCGATGACTTGATTCACCTATCATGACATGTATCTACAGAGCTAGTTGAGTCTGCTTTCATAACTTCATTTTCTGATTGTCACCAGCCTACCTCCATATATACTTCATAGAGGAATAATGCATGAGAAATTCAAGTCTGCTGTGTTCACTAGTTGGTGAATACGAGTAAGTGTTCTTAATGGTACAATAATTACTTAAACAATAATAATTCTAGTTTCACAGCTGTCAGCATGAAGATTACAAATTTCACTGACCACTAGTATGAGCATCGTAATTTCACCATGGAAACAAATATAGTGAAGCATAGAAACACTATATCACTTCTCAAACATTTTTGTATTCCAATTTTACAATGTATACAAAAACTAAAAGAATATACGTGGAAGGATATTTGAAATTAGAGATATTAAAGAACAGAATATTGAATCTAGTGGCCTACGGGATGAATTTAATGTACGCTTATGTTTTTATGTCATATTTAAAGTTTTAAAAATTGAGTTGGTTACCAACATTTGTAGTTTGTGAGGTTTCACATACAAATCCAGATTTTTCTACTTAAAATAAGAAAATATAAACAAAACGGCCTAAACCAACTTTTAGAACAATAAAGTCAGATTTGATTAAATGTTGCACCTTGGGGATAAGGTAGAGTGATTTCCATTTGAGACAGTTTCCATTCAACAGTACTTGCCTGCCTGGTCCCAGTAGGCATTGGATGCTCTTTTTGTAAGTATAATACTAATTAATCATATATTGTTCCTTCAGTTCATTTAATATTAATTCATTTAATATTACTTAATATTACTTTATTTGAGATTTCAACTGTCTGTATATAATTCAATTAATGATAACATTTTTCTGTTTGAAAGGGAAAGTTAGGTTTGTTAAAAGCAAAAGGAATTAAGTGACTGTATGTGGAAGTTCACATTACATTACACATTAATACTGAACTCCAAACATAGGCATTATGAGCCTTGATTGCTACTAGATACTTCTCATATAGCTTGTAGTAATTGCAAGAAAGCTATAAAGAATATTTGTTTATGTTTTTCTTGGTGAAAAAAATGCAGGAAAACCTGTGGTGAGAGTGGGAGGTGTGGATTCAGACTGCTGAATTACAGTTTTGGCTCAGCTGAGTTATGAATATCAGTGTTGACATGAATTGTTTTTCAGCAATTGTATTATGGAATTTAAACAGCATTTCATAAGCTTTCTGAGCTTCATCTTGTTCTCTGTATGATACTATATATTACAACTTTCTACTCTAGAGGAGTAATATATATGGCCAAGCTCAGTGACTTACATTTACATTTTTCCTCTTTTGATTTGCTTGCCTAAATTTATACCAGGTAGCTACTTTTGTTTTCTATTGCTGTTGCTAAACATACGGGTGAGTAATGAGTACAAGATTTAGCCTATAAAGCACTTCCTGTCTCTTTCAATATTCTCACTTGGATGACATACAACTGAAGTGTGGCATCGGAGGCCCAATGGCAACTGTAGTGCTGATTAATATAATAATACTTTTCAAATTGCTTTAGAGTTTGCCTTACTTTGTTTATTTGATTTAGTTCTGTTTATATCTGATTAGTTAAAAAGGGATATCTTTGCTTTCTGAGATCAGAATCAAAGCATATATTATGTTTCTTAATAAATCAAAGTTTACATTGTAATTATGCAAACACATGTAACTGACAGATGCTCTCTATGGTCCATATCCAAGTTACAAGCTACCCCGTTCAATCCATCAAGAGGATGATCTATGAGTGTTAACTGTAGCTAAAACATACATTTAAAATGCATTTCATTTCAAGTAAAGAGGCTGTTTTCCTACTGTAACATGGTACCAGGAATCACATAAACATTACATGGTATTTTAGCCTTTTTATTTAGGCAGGTTTCCCTGAAAATACATGCAGTTTTATGATTTCAGGTATTACTGTCTATACTGATTACTTCCACTGTGTGTTTTGACCACTGACACTCAATTGAGCTTCATTCCTGTAGAAATCAATGCATGTATGAAAAGCCCACTTCGATGTCATATAGAAACTATGAAACCAGCACTCAGAATTGAACTGATCATTCTCTGAACCTTGCTCTGCTTCTAGTTTCTCTGACAATTGCGTCTTAGCCAAGATGTTTCACACAAACATTCATATTTGGAAAAGCGATGTTAGGGATTGCAGCATATCAATCAGTGTATGTACAATGTAATTATGTACATTTATGTACAATGGAGCTTTGGAAATAATTTATTTGTATTGTAGTTTTCTGTGCATCAAAATAGTGCCTGGCAAAAAGTAGGTGATTGGAAAACATTATTTGTCCTTTTGGTTATTGGTACAGAATACCCAACATTCTCAATGGAGCTCCTGTTTATTTCAATCACAGTTCATTCACTTGTATCCCAGCCGTAGCCCCCTCCCTCTTTCACTGGTTTCAAAATATCAATTTTCTTGCTGAAATTTTCTGCTGTGTCTCAGATTTTTCATCAGTATTGCCAGTTTTTGCATTCATTTTGTTGGACTGCTCAAACTTTGGCTGCTGACTTTCCACTCCAGAGCCACTGAACTAATCTGCTTGTCTGTATTCTTTCTTGATATCACTTACTATTATTATTAGTATTAATTATTATTATATTTTATTGATTATTTGGGAATCTTGTATCATGCACCTAGATATCACTCATCTCCCAGTCTTCCTATTCTTCTCACGTCCTCCCTCCTTCCCCTGTGATTCCATCCACCAAAAAAACAAAACAAATAAAATAAATAAATAAAACAATTTCGTGTGGTCCATATACTCACCAGAGCATGGTCACATTCCTAGGGGCCAGACCCCTCAAGAATGATGAGTCTTTCTCTGCCTGCATCTGCCCTAGAAGCGATCATCTGAGAGCCGGGTAGTAGGTGGAGCAGGCCGAGCCAGCTTTCCCATGAGAGGTGGGGCTGGATCTCCTATGCCCACCGAAGTTAACATGGTTTCAGGCAACAGCCTGGACCCCACGCATCAGTATGCGCTTTGGTGGCAACACCTACCACAGACATCAACGTGGCCCTAGGCTATATCAGGACCATTGACCCACTCATGACCCCCAGCGGCTCCAGGCACCATGAGTCTTAGGTGATTACATGTAATTACATATGCCACTCACATCAGCATGGCTCCCTGAGGCTGCAAACCCCGAGGCCGCCATGGAGACATCAGGCATTGGCACAAACTGCGCACATCCGCAGGGATCTCAGGTTTCATTGTGGTCCTGAGCAGCAGTGTAGACCACCAGCATGACCTATGGTGGTATCGTGGACCATGGTGGACCACAGTGATCCTTCGTGGAGGTCCAGTCTAGAAAGTGAGCTTTCCTAATCTCAGCATTTTATTGTTGCCTAGAGACAAGGATCCTGAGGCCAGGCAGCATGTTGGAGTGGTGGGGTGCGGTGGGGGGGGAGGGGCTGAGTCCGTCTGCGTAAGCTCTGGGCTGTTGTGCTCCTTCACACCGACCCTAGTGGGCAAGGACAGCATGTCGTCATCAGCCCTCTCTCTCGCCTTTCAACGCCATCCTGTTTCCAGGTCCACCTTTCTCCCTTGCACACACACCGCTCTATTTTTCTATCATTCCCATGTCTCCATTACATTATGGGTTCATTGTAGTGGTAGTGGTGCCGTCCGTCCGTTCTGGGCTACAGTCACAATTCCGTGCGTTCACATGTACTGCTGTTGTCTGTGTCCAGAAGGCATTGCTTCCTTACCGTCATTCGTTGCCTCTGGCTCTTGCAGGAACCCCTTCCATAATGATCCCTGAACCTTGGGAGGAGGGAGTATGGCATACATATAGCATTTAGCGCTGAACATTCTGCATTCTCTTATTCTGTACACCTCAGCCAGTTGTGTGTCTGTGCGTTGATCGCCATCTCCTGCAAATAGAAATTTATGTAATAAAGAGTGAAAAACACATTAATTTGTGGGTACAAGTGGTCGTTAGGTGTTGGTTTAATACTACATACATTTAGAAGAATAATAGCAATAGATTCACTCCTAGGGCTTGGGAACTGTCTATCTCTGGCTTCGTGCCTGGGAATGGTGCGGGGTATTATCAACTTCTTGTTGAGCAGGACTTAAATGCAGTCATGATGTGGTTGGTTACCAATGTGATGCTCGTGCTGCTCTTGCACAGTGGGCATCTTCTAACAGGTCAGTCACTAATGTAGCTCACAAGGTGTACTGCTGAATAAGATGTTTTTCTTTTGATAATTCATACTTTTAATTCAGAGCAGCAATAGAACACATGCTTTTGGTCATGTGCTCACTGATTGGGAGGGCTGGCTTTCATAGATCCTTCATGTACAGTGTGGCCCCTTTGCATGTTTAGGCTCTATGAGTTATTGCAAGTCTGGTCTTTCAACTGGACCCTACACCTACTCATTTCACCCCTAAGCTACTGGTAAAGAGCTTGAATAATACAACTTTCCTGCAAATTACAGAATTTACACACAAATCCAACTATTTCACAATGTTAAAACCTGATAACCTTTCAGATTTCTCATATTTCCACAAGCTTGAGATAGTGGAATATCAGACAACATGTCACCCCTGGGATCACAGTATCTATAGTTGCCATGCCTTCCTGAGAAAACCAGTGAGTTTCTAAATGAATTTCTGCTGAATGGAAATATGAGAAAACCATAGGAACCAGTATGGACTCGAGACATCCTACATTATCATTAAACACTCTGAAGTTCTGTAAATGGGTACCTTGGTCTTTTACAGATTCTGTAAAGCTATCTGTTTTCCTTTCCCAACAGAATTACTGTATGGCAGCCTTCCCTTCCCCCATTTTCTCCAGGATCCTTTCACCCCCATTCCTATCCAAATTCGCACACCATCCTGGGCTGGCCAACCAGCCAACCAGCTAACCAACCAACCAACCAACCAACCAACCAACCAACCAACCAACCAACCAACCA
>NW_026596095.1:26199603-26295416 GCF_907164565.1 Psammomys obesus
CCAACCAACCAACCAACCAACCAACCAACCAACCAACCAACCAACCACACCCGTTCTTTCTTTCCTTAGAAAACAGACAGACATAGAGAATAATAATAAACAAAATAAGAAAAAAACAAAACAACAGAAAAAACAAACTGGGATAGGACAAAATCAATCCACCAGCCAACCAACCAGCCAGCTAACCAACCAACAAAACAACCAAGCAGAAGAAAAAGAGACGTACATGTTCCCACACACATCAATCCCATAAAAACAACAAAACTGAAAGCTGTAATAGATATACAAAGGAACTGTAAGCTAAAGAAAAGCATGCCCTGTTAAAACACTATGAGACATAGATTTTCCACAGATGCCATTGAGTCCATTTTGTGTTGGCCATCTACTGCTGGGTGTGGAGACTGCTTTTAAGAGTGAGACTCTACCGGAAAAAATGAAGTTTTCATGTATGAGTGGTTCTGGGTTAGGGATGGGGTCTTATTCCACTTCTCTCCATGCTGGGATCCCATCTGGTTTAGACCCAGGCTGGTCCTATGCTGGCTGCCACAGTCTCTGTGAGTTCATACATCCGTTGGTCCTGCTGTGTTTAGAAGGGTTTGCTCCTTGGTGTTTTCTATCCCCCCTGGCTCTTACAATCTTTCTGTCTTTTCTACTGCAAGGCTCCCCAAGTCTCGAGGGGAGGGATTTGATGATGACATCCCATTTAGGAGTGTTTCAAGATATCTCACTGTACATGTTCTATGGTTGTGGATCTCTGTATTTGTTCCAATCTACTGTAGGAGCAAACTTCTCTGATGATGGCTGAGCAAGATACTGATTTATGAGGACAGCAGAATGTTGCTAGGAGTCATTTTATTAGCTATGGTTCTTTAGCAGAACAGTGATCTTTAGATTTCCTCTGGATCTAGTCTCAGGTTCTAGGCCAACTGAGCAGTGTCAGAAGTGGGTTCCATCTCATGCAGTAGGCCTTAAATCAAATCAGATATTGTTTCCTCTCAGAAGCTTTGTATGACTATTGTACTAGTGCAAGGTACATGCAGGTTTTCATTATAGAGTGAAGGGTTTGTAGCTGGGTTTTGTTTACCTTTCTCCTTTGGTAGCATGCAGAATACCCTACTGTACCAAAGACACTAGCATGTAGGAGTGAAAGCTCTGGGTAGGCCCCAGCCTGATTCTTCATGTTCAGTGAGTTGTGTAGGTTTTGTCTTCTGAGGGGCTTTACCATCAGTTTGTGGAGAGCAACTGATGGCTTTGGCAATAGCCTAGATTGTTTTGTTATTTCTATGGGGCCCCTGTAGCACAGTCCCCGGCATTGGGAACGTCATTTGCTGACAAGAGATGTCCAGTTGGGGCTGTTTCCTATTATTTAGTGATTTCATTTAGAATGCCTTCATATATGAATGGATATGTATTTTTGGAAGCTTCTGCTATAGTGGGTTTCCATATGACTCCCCAAATAGCCCATAATTTTAGCCCATAATTTTCATGTTTACTCCCTCACCCCTCTTTCTCCTTTGATTCCCCATTTGTTCCTCCCATTCTAGTCCCCACTTTGTTTACCCATAATTATCTATTCTATTTCTCCTTCCTAGAGGAAATCTGTTCTTCTCATTAGTCCCTTACTCTATACCTAACTTCTGTGGATTGCATCTTGCTTATCAATGACTTAGCAGCTAACATCCCCATACATACCATATTTGTCTTTCTGGGTCTGGGTTCCCTCACATAAGATTTTTTTTCTAGCTCCATCAATTTACCTGTGAATTACTATTTTTTAAATGGCTGAGTAGTATCCCATTGTGTAAATGCACCACATTTCTCTGTTTACTCACCTGTTGATTGTTCTCTAAGCTATTTTATATTTCTGGTTATTATGTATAGAGCAGCATAGAAGGCAGCTGAGAAAATGCCTCTGTAGTAGGATGAAGCATTTTTGGGTATGTGTTCAAGAGTGGTATAGCTAGATTTTGAGGTAGATTATTTCCCATCTTCTTGAGGAGCCATCCCATTGATTTTCTCAGTGCCTGTAAAAGTTTTTATTCCACTATCAATGGGTTAGTGTTCCCTTTGTCCACATCCTCACCACCAAGAGCTCTCATTTGTCTTATTGATCCTGGAGATTATGATGGGTTTGACATGAAATCCCAAAGTAGTTTTGATATGAATTTCCCTGATGACTAAGGACTTTGAACATTTCTTTATGTATCCATCAGCCATACACATTTTCACTTTAGAATTCTGTTTAGATCTGTTCCCCAGTTTTTAATGTTTGGTTTCCTTTGATGCCCAGTTAACTTTTATTTCTTTACATATTTTAGATATTAGTCCTCTATTGGATGTGTAGTTGATAAAAGTATTTTTCTATTCTGTAGGCTGCTGCTTTGTTTGAATGATGGTGTCCTTTGTCGTCAAGATTCTCAGTTTCATGATGTTCCATTTATTAATTATTAATCTTAGTGCCTGAGCTGTTGGTGTTCTGTTCAGGCAGTTTTCTCCTGTACCAGTGAATTCAAAGCTTTTTCCCTTTTTCTCTTCTATCAGGTTCAGTGTATCTGATTTTTTTTTCTTTTTGTTTCTAGACATGGTTTCTCTGTGTAGCCTTGGCTTTGTAGACCAGGCTAGCCTCAAACTCACAGTGATTGGCTTGTCTCTGCTTTCCCAAGTGTATCTGGTTTTATGTTGAGGTCTTTGATCCATTTGGTCCATTGAGTTAAGTTTTGTTCAGGGGGCAAGTATCAATCTATTTGCATTCTTCTACATGTGGTCAAACTACATCTTACTTTGACTAGGTTCATTTATTTGAAGATGATGTCTTTTTCCCCATATGTATTTCTGGCTTCATTATCAGAAATTAGGTGTCCGTACGTGTGTGGATTTATGTCTGGGTCTTCAGTTCAATTCCATTGATCAACATGTCTGTGTTTGTACCAATAACAAACTGTTTCTATTACTATCTATCTATCTATCTATCTATCTATCTATCTATCTATCTATCTATCTATCTAGCTATCTTCTATAATTTATCTATTTTATCTTACTTTACTATAATAATAATAAACCCAGTCCTGTGATTAATAAGATTAATATTTATTTGTTGGAAAGTATTCAAGCAAAAGCTTAGTTTATTTACACTAAACCTTTGTGTTTAAAAGAAAACATTTCCCGTTGCCTATTTGTTTGCCTATTGATTAGTTAAAGAAGTTTTGAGAAGTTTGGGAGGACAGTGATGTTTTTCTGGCTGTTGTTGGTGTGTGCTTAAACCCGTGCACATGATAAGCTGGAGCTCCCCCACTGAGCTCCATGCCAAGCCAGATAAGGCCAGCTCTATACCATGAAATGAAAGGATAATCGAAACTTTCTTTTCTTTAATAGTTAGCCATGTAGCTAGGACTATTTCTTGCAGTTTATCAGCAGAGGGCAGCAAAGCTTCAGGCAGTCTGCTTTCAGGGCTAAAAGACGCTTTGACCAATCCTTTTTTTTTTTTTTTTTCTTTTCTTCTTCTTTTTCTTTTTTCCTTCCTTCGTTAGGATAAGTTCTTTTCCTGTTGCTTTCTTCTTAATGGAAGGCTTTGATAATGATCTATAAGAATTACCCAGTCTTTCCTTAGATGTTGCAGAAAGAAAATCCTTTGTTAATGTATTTCTTTCTTTCTGTAATTTAGAGAACACCAGGACCTGGAAAGTATGAAATTAAAAGTCAGTTTGAGAAGACAAAATGTATGACAGAAAATATGAAAAACACAGCTTCCACTTTCTTTTCTATATCAGAGGTAATGCTGTACAAACATTTATATATACACAGTGTAATAGGCATGGTGTAATTCAGTAACAAATTCTAAAGAGTTTAAGGAAATTACAAAAAGTGAAATGCCGTACAGCAAATTAGAAATGGGCGTGGTTGGAGCAAAACGTTGTAAAACTGTGGTCAGAGTTATATGAAATAAGATTGAGTATCAACAATAATACACAGATGAATATTTGTATTAGGAACATCTATTAAGCATTTTCTATTAATCAAATTTACATATGTGAACATCAGTTCAGATGATTAAGAGCTGTTTATTCTGAATCCTAAACTTTGGTCCATTGAGTTTAAGTTTTGTTCAGGGGGCAAGTATCAATTTATTTGCATTCCTTGCTAATGCATGTATAGAGTATTAAGTGTAGCCCAGTGGAAAGAATGTAACCTTTGGAGAACTGTAGGTTTTTCTGTCACACCTACTACAGGACATGCATACACCTTCCTCGGGGACCGTCTCTAGTAAGACTGCAGTTGGAGCATCTGTTCCATAGCAACCACTTGACATGATTCAAGGAGCATCCCAAACAAAATCAAATATTTTTAGGATATTCCTAGGCCAAGAAAATTAAGAGACTGGCAAACATGTATATTGCAGCAGCCTCCAGAAAAGGCGATTGTAAAAATTATCTACTTGTACTATGTGTAGCTCTGATTATTTTATTTAACTGGGGGAAGTTTTTAACTTTCAGTTGCCTGTAGATAACTGTTTTGGTTTCAATATATTTAAGATGTCCTCCTTGGAGACAGGTAGACAGATTAAAGATATATTTCATAGATATAATTGAGATTACATTTTAACAAATTAGGTGTTGTATTGAGGGCCTGGGGAGACTAAGGGGGTGATGATTAGACTAATCTTGAGCAGCTTGACAGTACTTAAGGCCCTGTACAAGAGGGATGCAGAAAGAACAGTGTGTGTGTACCTTTGATTTTTAAAAACACAGTTTATAACCAGTGCTTTTGAGTTTTTAGGCTATACTTCCATTCATCTACTATATAGTTCTAATTTTATGTCATTTGGCAGCAATCATTTAAATTATATTTTATAAATGGAAAAGAAAAACAATAATTTTGTTCAAAGGAATGATAGTGAAAGAAAGAATAATGGCCGAAGACACAGGGGAGTTACAACCAAACATGATTGCCTTATAGAGGAAGTGTGTTTAGTTGAATTTGAAAAGATATAAGAATTATAGTGATAGATAAAGAAACAGTCCAATTAAGAAGGTAGGCTTAGGGGTCAGAATTTCTGGAAAATGTTCAGGAATGGTCTAGCATGTTCCTGAAATGCAGTGATTCCCATTATATTTTCACATATCACTTTACATAGTGATTCTGCTGCAACTGTGGCTCAATTCTGGCTGCACTTTAGAATTATTCTCAGGATTGTAAAAACTGACACACACATCCAGGAGCCAACATGCCCTTTTCCTGTTCCTCTCAGAGATCAGTTTAGTCGGCCTTCATATTTACTTACTTTTTTTTTTCAAAACAGAAAACGTGTTCAATACACGTTTAGGAAGGAAGGGCAAAGGAAAACATACATAACTATTTGGGTTTAGACACAGAAAGCAATATTTTTGGAAGGAATGACAAGGAGCTGGGATGGACCCTTGGAATGCTGTAGTGCATCCGTATCAAATTCCAAGAGACAATGGTGGTTTCCAGGGGTTCAGCAAGTTGGCTGATGCTATGCTGGTAATGTGAAATCAGCCACCCTGTGGGTGAATTAACACATGGAAAAGAGAAAATCTACACTGTGAATTCCCACTCCTTACAGTGGCAAGCTCACATACAAATGGAAGCAGCAGCAAATGCTTCTTTGAACCTTATAAAAAAGCATGGTTTCTCTCTTGAAAGCATGTCAGTGCCTCATATTTCAAAAATGGAAAAAAAATCAACAAGAACAGAAAGGGTTAAAAAATCTTCTAGAACAAAAATACCATTGAATCAAATGAGCAATTATCCCCTCTACCATAATGTAGGGGTAATCACAGTGTATGACCACATCAGTGTCAGGAGGCACACACCACAGGATTTCTGGGGCTTCCTGGCCAGCTAGTTTGGCCAACAGGTGAACCCCAGGTTCATGAAAGACCCTGTGTCAAAAATTAAGGTGGAAAGACAATTGAGGAAGATCATTGACTTGATCTCTGCCTCACATGCAGACATTTGTACATGCACAGGCACACACACACGCGCGCGTGCGTGCTTCCTCACACATGCACACACACACAAATATAACGTAAATATAACGTAAACCGTATTAGACTATATATGTCTTTGTTAGCGAGGAATATTTACAAGTTAAAAGCATCCATAAAGTGTCATCTGGCACTTAAGAGTTTCCTTTCAGCATTTTTTTCTTTCTAAGAAAATCAGGCACACTGTACATAACTGTATTGGCATATCAGTGACTTTACCAAAAGCTATGTTAGTATTTTATGTTTCGATGATCAAAAGATCTTAATTTATCTTTATTGTCTTCACTACATTAAAAAATATAGTGTTGATGCTGCATCACTCAGAAGTCAGCTTTTAACTGCTGAAATATAGAATCTTACTTATGTTTTTCATTGGCACATTTTCCTAGAGATTTGTACCAATCAAATCAAGTACCCCAGCTCCTGGCACATATGAAGAAATAAGAACTTCTTTCAAGTTACCAAATAAAAAGTCAGGACTGAATTCATCATTTGGTCAAACTGCTACCCGATTCAAACAGGACTCCAAGGCACAGGAAATGCCAGGTTTGCTGTTAAACTTTTACTCTGACTATATATCACTTACTATCCTTAACAGGATGGATACATGAGAGAATTCAATTTACTAAGTTCTGTTTGGTGGTATTGTTTAAAGTAAAAAAAAATATAAGTACTGACTATGTTACAGATGAATCAATATACTCAAAGTTTTAGTAAGATAAAGTAACAGAGCCAATTTAATAGAACACACATAGCTTAAGGTACTCATTCAAATATGTCCTACTTCACTAATGGATATCTGCTTACCCAAACAGACTTCTCTTGAAAAACAAAAACAAACAAACAAAAACCTAAACTATACGGAAGACACGTGAATATTTATTTCAAGTATCTTACTGTCTTCTTAAAAAAATTTTCAACACCATAGAAAGTTGTTTATACTATTTTGAATGAAAAATATGTGAAACTTTATTCATCCAGATTACCAGTATAGAAAATTCTCTGAGTTGTAGTTTTTTATTGTAAAGAAGGAGTGAAAAATAAATGTGATGACAGGAAAATCAGATGATAGATGATTTTTTTTTTGCATGTTAAATACATTTTACACCAACCTTCTAATATTGTTTAGCTCTGTAATTTGGTCATACATTCTCTTCTGAGGTTTATTTTATACATAATAAAATAATTTTAGGTATATAGTTCCATGATTTCAATAAGTGTATTAGTTAGCTGTCATTCAAAGAGGCGTCTGTGCTGTGTTAAGCAAAGCAGCAATTAGAATTGATACTGAGGTAGCCCAGATTCTAGTCCTCTCGGTTAGTTTTATTGCCAGCTTGGCACAACCCTAGACTTAGCTGGGGAGAGGCAGCTCAACTGAGGAATTAATTGCCTCTACCAGATTGGCCTGTGGGCATGACTATGAGCCCTTTTTTTTTCTCGATTGTTACTTGATATAGGTGGGTCCATCCTACAGTGGGTGGTACCATTCCTGGGTATGGCATGGGCCCTATAACAGATATAGCTGAGCAAACCAAGAGAGGCAAGCCAGTAAGCAGTGTTCTTCTGTGGTCTCTACTTCAGTTCCTGCCCCCAGGATACTGTTTTAAGTTTCTGGTTGGCTTTACATAATGCTGCTAATCTGTAAGTCAAATCAACCCTCTCCTTCCTGTAGGTGTAGCTGCTCAGTGTGTTATCACAGTAGGAAAAACCAAACTAGAGGAGAAAACTGCCACTAAGATCTTGGGGATATGGGTCTGATGGGCCTGTTTGTGTTTTTTGGGGGAGGATTTTAGAGCTTTCAGCTAGAAAAAGCTGTTGGATGCTCAGAAGTTAATGTAAGCTTGCAAGACAAGCATGGTGAGGGAGATGGAGAGGTTGGAAGCCTGGCTTGTGAAGTTCCAGAAAGAAGCAAAGACTCTTAAAAATTTTTTTTTAAATTACAGTTTATTCACTTTGTATCCCACCTGTAGCTCCCTCCCACCTCCCCACCCAAACCTCCCCTCCCTTCCTCTTCTCCACCCATGCCCTTCCCCAAGTCCACTGATAGGGGAGGTCTTCCTCACCTTTCTTCGGATCCCACTCTATCAGGTCTCATCAAGAGTGGCTGCATTGTCTTCCTCTGTGGCCTGGTAAGGCTGCTCCCCTCACCCCAGGAGGAGGTGATCAAAGAGCAGGCCAATCAGTTCATGTCAGAGACAGTCCCTGTTCCCATTACTATGGAACCCACCTGGACGCTGAACTGGGCTACATCTGTGTAGGGGTTCTAGGTTATCTCCCTGAATGGTCCTTGATTGGGGTATCAGTCTCAGGAAAGACCCCTGTGCCCAAATTTTTTGGTTCTGTTGCTCTCCTTGTGGAGCTCCTGTTCTCTCCAGGTCTTATTATCTCCTTCTTTCATAAGATTCCCTGCACTCTGCCCAATGTTTGGCTACAGGTATCAGCATCTGCTTTGATACCCTGCAGGGCAGAGCCTTTCAGAGGCCCTCTGTGGTAGCTCCTGTCCTGTTCCCTGTTTACTCCCTCTTCTGATATCCATCCTCTTTGCCTTTCTGGATGAGGACTGAACATCTTACCCAGGGTCCTCCTTCTTGATTAGTTTCTTTAGGTGTACAGATTTTAGTATGATTATTACATATTATATGTTTAATATATTAAGAGTAGTTGTATAAAATTTTGGATTAGGACTATCTAGAAGTGGAATGTTTGCTCTACTGGGACAACTGGTTCCGGTTAGCAGTGCCTGGAGAATCAGCAGCATCAGTGAGGTGATATATTCTGAGAAGTATTTTCTCAGGGTCATCACACAGACAAGGTGGTCTAGAGGGAGTCAAGGCTGCATCTCAGGCTAGTTGCTGAACTTATGCTACTGGGTTTGAAAAGCATAAAGGGGATCTTAGAAAGTAGAATCCCAGCAGAGAAGCCAGGGGACCATTGACACAGGTGTGACCTCAGTTATAGTGGAGACTGCAGGATTGATAGTGTCGTGGAGAGAAGCGAATCTTAGCACCTTAAAGCTGGGTTTGAATCCACGAGGAGAGCCCAGATGAGGCAGCTCCTGTTGCAGTGGGAACCTCACCATACTGGAGATGCCAGGAGTGTGGGGTAACCATCAAGTCAGTGGAAGGTGTGGCGTGGAGCCAGTTTAAGTTTACAAGACTAGCTTTGTGTGTGTGAGTAGCAGGGCAGGAGAAGTGGAGCTGCTCACTCCCTCTGCATCCCAGAAGACTGTAAACATCTGATGACAGACACTGAACTGTTTATATTTGTTTCAATATGATTGTTCCTATGCTCTGGTTGCCTTTGGCTAATGTTTTTATTTATTACTGCAACAGAAACCAAACTAGAACACAGGTAAAGGTACTTATGTCTCATTAGGTAGGGATTAGGGGAGCTTTAGTGAAGGCAAGAGGAGAATGTTTAGATAACTTAGGCTGTGAAAAATCACTATGGAAGCAATAATTTCCTTTGGTAGCTTTGCTTATAAGTCCAGGATACTGTCCCTGGGGAAGAATGTGGCTACTACAGTTCTCAGTATTCTCTTACTTAGCACATTGGAGATTTCTTTTGTCAGTGATTTCCTGGAGTGGTCACTGTAGCTCAGTAGGGTATATGGCTTACAAACAGTGTCAAACTGACAGCTTTCTTTTATTCTGGCAACTGTTGGTATTATCAATTTTTTTTAACAGTCCCGTCTTTCTTTAAAATTTCTCACATATGTCTTTGATATTAATGTCCACCTCCGTTCCTGTCCTCCAGGCAGCTGTGCTGAGCCTGTGATTTTTAAATTTTCTAAATTTTAATATAAGTAGAATCATTTAGAAATTTGTCACTGCTTTCTTTGCATGTTTCTGACATTCATATTTACTTGTTAACCTTGTAAACCTTTGATTAGTTTAAAAAAGTGTTTAAGTCATTGTATTTTGGCCAGAAATATATGGACCTCCTTCTAAAAACATTACCTAATGTTACTGAGTTCCAAAAAGTTCTTAAAAATGTGCTTATTCTTTTAAAATTTATTTTATTTTATTATTTTTTCTTTTACAATTTATTCACTTTGTATCCTGATTGTAGCCCCCTCCCTCATCTCCTCCTGGTTTCCTCCTCCTTCTCTCTTCCTCTTATTCTCTCCCTTAGTCCACTGAAAAGGCGAGTCCTCCTCTTCTACTATCTAACCCTAGCCTATCAAACCTCATCAAGATTGCCTGGATCTTCTTCCTCTGTCTGTGCTGTTCTTACACATAATATTCTTTATAATTTTAGGTCCTGGGTGTTACGATATCTCAGGCAACATTGTAATCGCCAAGGTACAAAAGGCCTTGAAGAAATCAAAGAAAACTGGATTTGGCTCTTCTGTCCCTCAACGTTTTATCACAGTTAAGAAAGAGGTTGCCAGTAGTCCTGGGCCTTGTCATTATCAGGTGATTTGTTAATAACAAGACATTATTCTTTTTATACAATATATCTATAGGCAACACCAAGCTGTTAGAACTCTCTAAAATTTTATGTAGTAATAGAATTGCTAGCAAAGTAAGATAAGCTATACTTATTACTATTTTCTATATGTTATGAAAAGTAGATTGATCAAAATCAGTAGATGAATGACAGAGCAAAAAGAATAACTCACAAACTAAAGTTCTAGAGATTACAAATATCACATTTGAAAAAAGAATCTTCATGAAGATAGATTCAGGGAAAAATAATCAGAAAGGAGAAGATCCATAGCTTCAGACCAAGAAATGGAAATATTGAATACAGAATAGTTAAGGTTCAGGTAAAATTAATCATATGATTAGTTTTAAAATGTCAAGTTTTTTAATAAGGCAAAGTTTCTGTGTGGGTAAGGCAAGAAATGGAGGCAAGTGGATGAGAACAGGAGCTTGAGATTTTCATTCAGTAGAGGTATTAGTTAGGTTTTGGCTTAGGACAGCATTATGGAATGTATTATAATTTTTATAATTTATAGCATGTAATTTTATAATATCACATAGATTATATACAAGTACAATGTAACTATATAATTATATCCACTATACTATACTATAATTTATAAAATTTTATTAGTGTGTACTCACTGTAAATGGTGGTGTTGCATAAGAACATTGTAAACAGTGTGTGTGTGCATGTGCATGTGTGTGTGTGCATGTTCACATGTTATCAGATGTCATGTAATGGCCATGGTCAACGGTATCCTCATGAGGGCCAAGGATAATGTTCAGAAGTCAGCTTTCCCCATGTATGTTCTTGAGATGAATTTGAGCCTGAACCTTGTCAGGAAGTGCCTTTCCCCACTGAGCCATTTCTTTGGCCATAAGTAACATTTTTTTTCTATCACTCAGAATTTATGTTTATTAATGATACTTGGAAAATGGAAGATATAAATAATCTAGAAACAAATGAAACCTCATATACCATTTTTAAATAACTGACTTTGGTACACTATGTCCCAAACTCAGAGGATGAAATGTGAAATGGTTGATTGTTGTGTAGAATGGCTTCCTAAGCTGGCTGTCATTACACTCTCTAAGGACATTTAGAATTCTTGATGATCTGGTCACAGCTCAAAGTAATTAATCTGGAATTAGACTGTTTAAGTATTTAATATGTATAATATTATTAAGATGAAGTAACAGCACTAACAGAACAAACTAGAATATAATATGCTTAATGATTTAAAGGCAGGAATTATATATGTATTTAATTTAATGCATGACTGTTTTTGCATTTTATTATACATAAAATACATTGTTAGACATTAAGACTTTCAGCTTTCTAATTTTTTTGAAGCTTATTTTTTTAAGATTTATTTTTGGAGCAAACACTCCCAACATTTGTTTTCTATGGAAATATTTTATGCTCTTGCACATTTTTTTCAAGGGCTTCCTTTTCAATATGATATTATTGCAAACAACTTTTAAATTATACCTTTGCCTCAACCAGAGCTCATGCTAACTGCCCTTTGAGTATCAGGTCCCTGATACTCATGTTTTCTTCCATAAGGGGGCCATTGTTTGCAAGTACCCATTGGCCCCACCTGCCTGGTCTGTATTGTGCACACTGAACAAAGATGATTGGCACCCTGTGTCATGATGAGCCTTTGTCTCTTGCTCAGGAGCCTTGTATCTTCTGTCAGCACCTGAAACTAGCAATACTTGGTAACTTGAAACAGAATATAATAGGAGACACTGACATCCACATTTAATTAATTTATAAACATTTTTATTTTATTGTTTTTCTTCTCATAGCAACACCCACATCCCTGCATTGTATCTAACAGTCTTCATAATAGCCATCTGGTTTTTGTCAACTTATTTTCCATTAAATTAACCAACTTATTAAAGAGTTGCCAAGTGAACAAATTTAACATGACTATGTCTGCTCTAGAGGTTTTAGTATTTTGACTGGCAAATTTTTTTGTTTTTTTACATTTCTAAACTTCATTTCAACCTTTTCCTCAGATATCTTTTTATGTATTTCTTCTTTAATATTCAGTTTGATATAAAATATTTTAATTGTGATTATAAAAGTAGTACATTAAATATACTTCAGTGATTTTAAGGGACTTGCCATGAATTTTAGTAGTTTTAGAATACTTTGTTATGCTTTGTGTAAAATATACATTAGCTCATTTATTTTTAGTCATGTACTGCTTTCTTCCATAGGTGTTGTGATGGCATCCTTTGATCATTGCCATCCAAAGAAAAGTAGTCCTACCATTCAATATTTTTCTTTATTTCAAGTGCTTATTGGCTAACATACTATTTTAAAACTTGATACAACCTTTTATTAGTTTTCTAAATTTATATGTGGTCAACTTAAATGTTAAAAGTAAGGACTAAAGGTAAATTTTGATAAGAACTAAATATTTTATGGTACTAAGGTTAATGAAAAACCTTAAAGAATATCTCAAAGTCCTGCTCACGAAAGTTGCTTTGGAATATGACTGTACTCTAGCATATAGGTCTTCCATTTATTTTTTATATTAAATACAGTTTATTTACTTTGTATCTCAGCTTTAGCCCCTCCTTCATTCCCTCCCAATTCCATCCTCCCTCCTTCTCCACCCATGCCCCTCACCAAGTCCACTGATAGGGGAGGTCTTCCTCGCCTTCCTTCTGATCCTAGTCTATCAGGTGTCATCAAGAGTGGCTGCATTGTCTTCCTCTGTGGCCTGGTAATGCTGCTTTCCCCTCAGGGGGAGGTGATCAAAGAGCAGGCCAATCAGTTCATGTCAGAGACAGTCCCTGTTCCCATTACTATGGAACCCAGTTGGAGACTGAGCTGCCATGGGCTACATCTGTGCAGGGGTTCTAGGTTATCTCCCTGAATGGTTCTTGGTTGGGATATCACTCTCAGCAAAGACCCTTGTGTTCAGATTTTTTGGTTCTGTTGCTCTCCTTGTGGAGCTCCTGTTCTCTCCAGATCTTTCTATTTCCCCCTTCTTTCATAAGATTCCTTGCACTCCGCCCAAAGTTGGCTATAGGTCTCAGCATCTGCATTGATACCCTGCAGGGCAGAGCCTTTCAGAGGCCCTCTTGTGATAGGCTCCTGTCCTGTTCCCTTTTTTCTCCCTCTTCTGATGTTCATCCCATTTGCCTTTCAGAATGAGGATTGAGCAAGAGTCTTAGCCAGAGTCCTCCTTCTTGATTAGTCTTTAGGTGTACAGATTTTAGTATGTTTATCCTATATTATATATCTAATATCCACTTATGAGTGAGTATATACCCTTTGTCTATACTCTTTCTTTCTGCTTCTGGGATACCTCACTCAGGATGGTCTTTTCCAGTTCCCACTATTTGCCTGCAAATTTCATGATTTCCTTGTTTTTTATTGCTGAGTAATATTCCATTGTGTAGATGTACCATAATTTGGCTAAGATCAAAAACTCAGATGACAACACATGCTGGAGAGGTTGTGGAGAAAGGGGACCCCTCCTCCACTGCTGGTGGGAATGTAAACTCGTAGAACAATTTTGGAAATCAATCTGGTGCTTTCTCAGACAACTAGAAATAGCGCTTCCCCAAAATCCAGCTATACCACTCCTAGGCATATATCCAAAAGATGCTCAAGTATACAACAAGGACATTTGCTCAACCATGTTTGTAGCAGCTTTATTTGAAATAGCCAGAACCTGGAAAAAACCCAGCTCCCTCTCAGTTGAGGAATGGATCTAGAAATTATGGTACAGCTACAAAAATGGAATATTTTCAGCACTTTAATGATGTCATTGAGTGGTTTTCAGTGTGAAGCGGGTTGTTCTCATTGTTTTTCCTGTGAAGTGAGTGGATGTTTTGCATCTTTCATTTGTCTCTTTGGTCTGAATAAATGTTGCTTTCTTTTCAATACATCTTTCTGAAATTTGCAGATCTGTTATATCTTGGCTTGCTCTGTGCCATCAATTTGAAATAATTCTTGTCTGTTGCTTCTTCATATATTTTATAGCCATATCCTTTCCCACCTCTGAGATCATAACACATATGTATGTTGGACTGTTTGTCATACTCTGAACCTCTTACACCTTTTTTCCCCTATTTATGCTTGGTGTAAAATTTTGTGTTAGGAGAACCTTTATTTTATTTAAGTGTTTTTCAAAATGAAGCTATTGAATTATTTTTAAAAACCTTTTATTAAAATTTTTTATTTATATAATATACTATAATTATGGTTTCCTATTCTCAACTCCTCCTAGATCCTTCCTACCTTCCCCCCACTCAATTCCAGACCTTTTCATATTCTTTCTCTTTTTGAAGCAAATGAATAGGCAGAGAACAACAAAATGCTGAAATAAACCAGAATAATAAAAGAGCAAAAAAGAAAAAAAATACATAAGAAACACACACACAGTTAATTTGACACATTCATTTTCAATTCTAGAATTCTTTCTTTTATGACCATATATTGATTGTACATATTAATGATGATGTTTTCATTCATATATATCATGATTTGACTCTTTGCATGTTTCCCTTTGACCTTCTCCTGTCCTCTCTTCTTTGTCCTTGATGGCCTTCTTGTACTGCTTTATATAATCCTCCTCCAATTTCAAATCTTGTTTTAAAAATAAAGTTTAGATTGTGCATATGAGAGAAAGCCTGTGGCATTTGTTTGCATGGGCCAAGCATGTGTAGCTTACAGCACCTTCCTACATCTCCTCCAATGAGGGGCTCCCTCTTGCTCACTCTCAAGGATGCTCACTCTCAAAGTGATAGTCTCTTTTTATTATTATTGTTACATACATATGCATATATAGATGTGCAAACATTTAAGTACATTCTTCTGACACTGGTTTGTCACTTATGTATATATGGCTTCAGGACTGTCCACTTTGTATTGGGTAATTAATAAGGCCTCATTTCTGGCAAGGCCACTTGCCAAGGCAAGAGGAAGGCCACTTCTTCCTCTCCCACCTCTTTAGGGGTGGAGCCCTGTGCTAGTTTCCCCCCATGTTAGCTTGTCTATTGAGACTGGCATTGTTTCTGTATTGTTTATATAGATATTTCCTGGAGAGACTCTCTCAGAGTCAACTACCTGATATTCTAGTTCCCACAGTCTTGCTGTATCTTCTACAGTGTTGGCTGGCCCATAGCTTCACGAGCTGTGAAGTAGCTGCATCCGTTGGTGCTAAGCTCCTGAAATCCATTGATATCTTGCCTGTGTCCAGTTGTGGTTTTCTGTGGTCTCTATTTGCTGTGAAGAGAAGCTTCTTCAATGAGGTGTGATAGCTATACTTCTCTGTGGATACATAGTGGTAGAAGGATAAGATTTAGAATGAAGTAAGGAATTGTGGTGGTCTAGCAAAGTGTCAGTAATTGATTGCTTTTTAATGAGTTCACTAGCCCTGGGAGTTGGCTAGGTTTTAATTCCAGACATGTTTTCCCAGCTGTTGAGTGGGCCTCACATATAATTAGACAACTGTTGATGTCTAACAATGTGGGTGTGCCAGTTTACTGCACCTTGCCATGCTGGTCAGTATTGAGGTTCATAGGTATTGTGTCTGAGTAAGATTATTGATTGCTTTTCTCCTCCCACCCCCTACAATGGCAGCTGCCATAGTATTTTCTGGAATCATGGAAGCTAGGTTGAATGGAGGAGGCTTTCAGGTATCCAGCTTAAAGCGGAGTTTTATGTCCTAAATGAGCAGTGTCTTCAGCAGTAGAGGCTTTCCTTCTTTTTTAAAAATTTTCTGACTTATTTATTTATTTAAATTATTCTTTATTACAATTTATTCACTTTGTATCCCTGCTGTGGCCCCCTCCCTTGCCTCCTCCCAATTCCACTCTCCCTCCTTCTTCTCCCCCTATGCCCCTACCCTGACTCCTGCTCAGATGTCGTACATAGACTCTGTCTCCAAGTGGGGTCCCAAGTAAGGGGTGCAGGGGCTGTCTCTGGCAGAGAACTCAGTGGCCTGTTGTCTGATCACCTCCACCCTGGGGTGGTGGTGGCGGTGCAGCCTTGGCAAGCCACAGAGGAAGACAATGCAGGCAGCCTTGGTGAGATTTGACAGGCTAGGGTCAGATGGAAGGGGAGGAGGCTTATCTCAGCCTCTGGGAAGCAACTACAGGCGACATCAGTAGTGCATGTCGCTTAGGGTGTTACTTGCATCACAATGTTCAAAAGTGTTCCTCATGCCCGGTAGTGGGGTGTTTGTTAGTCTGTGCTTCCTACAGGGAGCACTGTCAGCTCAACCGCTCAACCGTACATTCCGCATTCATCTGTTGATGATTACTTTGGATGACTCCAATCATTGGATTGCAGTAAATACTGTTGTGGTCATACTTCGGTTGGCAGGCTTGTTGGGATTCCTTTGGATGTATACCTAGGTGTATATAGCTACAGGTGGATCACAGGAAAGTGCATTTTCAGTTATTTGAGAGAGTAGTTATAGTGATTTTCGTAGTGGCCATATTAATTTATACTCCCAACAATAGTTTATAAGGGTTCCTTAGCTTTTGATTGCATCCTCACCAATAATTATTGTTGTTTACTTTCTTTTAAATGTTTTTTATTCTATTTAACTTTCTCTTCCCCTTTACCTGTCCCTCTCTGTTTCTGTCATTCTGTCTTTTTCTGTCTCTCTCTCTCTTCCTCCTGTGTGTGTGTGTGTGTGTGTGTGTGTGTGTGTGTGTGCGCGCGCGCGCACATGTGTTTATCCCTGCAAGTGCACGTCCACACATGAATGTAGGTGCCCTGATGCCAGAAGGCATTGGATTCTCTGGAGCTAGAATTATAAGTAGCTGTGATCCACTGGACATCAGTGCTGGGAAGCAAACTTAGGTCTTCTGCAAGAGCAGATATGTGCTCTTAACCACTGGTCCATCTCCCCAGGCCCTCGGTTTATTATTTTGATAATTGCAATATTTGACCAGGAGGACAAAAATCTCCATGTGGTTTTGCTTTCCATTTTCTTGACACTAAAGATGCTGAACTTTTCTCATTTATTTGTTGATCATTTAGGCATCATCTTTTTTTTTTTTTTTGAATTTTATTTTTTTCCTATCAGTTACATTTTATTAACTCTGTATCCCAGCCGTGTCCTGATCCCTCATTCCCTCCCAGTCCCTCCCTCCCTCCCTCATCTCCAATGTGCCCCTTTCCAAGTCCACTGATGGGGGGGATCTCCTCCCCATTCATCTGATCCTGTTTTATCAGGTATCTTCAAGACTGGCTGCAAAGCTCTCCTCTGTGGCCTAACAGGACTGCTCCTCCCTTGGGGGGTGGGAAGGCCAAAGAGCCAGTCATTGAGTTCCTGTTAGAAATAGTCCTTCTTCCCCTCACTATGGGAAATCAATTGGTTACTGAGCTACCACAGGCTATATCTGAGCAGAGGTTCTAGATTATATCCATACATGGTCCTTGGTTGAATGTCAGTCTCAGAAAAGACACTGTGCCCAGATATATTTGGTCCTTGTGGAGCTCCTATCCTTTCCTCATCAGACTAACTCCCCTTCTTTCTTATGATTCCCTGTACTCTGCCAAAGGTTTGGTTATGAGTCTTTGCTTTGAAAACACTGCTAGTTAGAATCTTTCAGATGCCTTCAGTAGACTCCTGTCATACGTTCAATGCACATCCCATCTGTCTTTCTAAACGAAGATTGATCATCTTACCCCATGTCTGCTGTCTTGATTATCTTTTTTAGGTGTATAGATTTCATTATGTTTGTCATATCTTATAGGTCTATATAAGTGAGTATATACCGTGTTTGTCTTTCTCCTTCTGGGATATTTCACTCAGAATGATCTTTTCTAGATCCCACCATTTGCCTGCAAATTTCATGATTTCCTGCTTTTTGATTGCTGAGTAGTATTCCATTGTGTAAAAATACCACAATTTCTGTATCCATTCCTCCGTTGATGGACATCTGGGTTGTTTCCAGGTTCTGGCTATTACAAATAATGCTGCTATAAACATGGTTGAACAAATATCCCTTTTGTGTACTTGAGCAAACTTTGGGTATATACCTAGCAGTGGTATAGCTGGGTCTTGAGGAAGCACTATTCCTAATTGTCTTAGAAAGCGCCAGATAGGTTTCTAGAGTGGTTGTACCAGTTTACATTCCCACCAGCAGTGGAGGAGGGTTCCCCTTTCTCCACAACCTCTCCCACATGTGTTGTCCCTTGAGTTTTTCATCTTGTCTATTCTGATGGCTGTAAGGTGAAATCTCAGGGTCGTTTTGATTTGCATTTCCCTGATGGCTAATGAGGATGAGCATTTCTTTAAGTGTTTTTCTGCCATTTGATATTCCTCTGTCGAGAATTCTCTGTTTAGCTCTGTTCCCCATTTTTTAATTGGATTACTTGGTTTGCGGCTTTTCAGCTTCTTTAGTTCTTTATATATACTGGATATTAGTCCTCTGTCAGATAAAGGGTTAGTGAGGATTCTTTCCCAATCTGTAGGCAGTTGTTTTGTTTTGATGACGGTGTCCTTTGCTTTATAGAAGCTTTTCAGTTTCATGAGGTCCCATTTATTGATTGTTGCTCTTAGAGCCTGTGTGTTGGTGTTTTGTTCAGGAAGTTGTCTCCTGTGCCAATGAGTTCTAGGCTCTTCCCCACTTTTTCTTCTAACAGATTTAGAGTATCTGGTTTTATGTTGAGGTCTTTGATCCACTTGGACTTTAGTTTTGTGCAGGGTGATAAATGTAGATCTATTTTCATTTTTCTGCATGTGGACATCCAGTTGGACCAGTACCATTTGTTGAAGATGCTGTCTTTTTTCCATTGAATGGTTTTGGCTTCTTTGTCAAAAATCGAGTATTCATAGGTGTGTGGGTTTATTTCTGGGTCTTCTATGTGGTTCCATTGATCCTCCTTTCTGTTTTTATGCCAAAACCATGCAGTTTTTTTTACTATTGCTCTGTAGTACAACTTGAGATCGGGGATGGAGATACCTCCAGATGATCTGTTGTTGTACAGGATTGTTTTGGAGATTCAGGGTGTTTTGTTTCTCCATATGAAGCTGAGAATCTTTTTTTCAAGGTCTGTAAAGAATTGAGTTGGTATTTTGATGGGAATTGCATTGAATCTGTAGATTGCTTTTGGCAGGATGCCATTTTCACAATGTTAATCCTACCAATCCATGAGCACAGGAGATCTTTCCATCTTCTGATAGCTTCTTCAATTTCTTTCTTCAGAGACTTGAAGTTTTTCTAAAACAGGTCTTTCACTTGCTTGGTTAGTGTCACCCCAAGGTACTTTATGTTATTAGTGGCTATTGTGAAGGGTGTTGTTTCCCTAATTTCTTTCTCGTCCCTTTAGTCTTTGGTATACAGGAGGGCTTCTGATTTTTTTGAGTTGATTTTGTATCCTGCCACTTTGCTGAAGGTGTTTATCAGCTGGAGGGATTCTCTGGTTGAATTTTTGGGGTCGCTCATATATATTACCATATCATCTGCGAATAGTGACACTTTAGTCACTATTTGTATCCCCTTGATCTCCTTTAGTTGTCTTATTGCTCTGGCTACGACTTCAAGTACTATGTTGAAGAGGTAGGGAGAGAGTGGGAAGTTTTGTCTTGTCCCTGATTTCAGTGGGATTGATTTATGTTTCTCTCCATTGAGTTTGATGTTGGCTATAGGCTTGTTGTATATTGCCTTTACTATGTTTAGATATGTGCCTTGTATTCCTAATCTCTCCAAGACTTTAAACATGAATGGGTGTTGGACTTTGTCAAATGCTTTTTCAGCATCTAAGGAGATGATCATGTGGTTTTTCTCCTTCAGTTTGTTTATGTGGTGGATTACATTGATGGATTTCCGTATGTTGAACCACCCTTGCATGCCTGGGATGAAGCCTACTTGGTCGTGGTGGATGATATCTTTGATGTGTTCTTGGATTTGGTTTGCAAGTATTTTATTGAATATTTTTGCGTCAATGTTCATAAGAGAGATAGGTCTGAAGTTCTCTTTTTTTTGGGTCTTTGTGTGGTTTAAGTATCAGGATGACTGTTGCTTCATAGAATGAGTTTGGTAATGTACCTTCTGTTTCTATTTTGTGGAATAGTTTGAGGAGAATTGGTGTGAGCACTTCTTTGAAGGTCTGGTAGAATTCCGCGCTGAAACCATCTGGCCCAGGGCTTTTTTTGGAGGGGAGACTGTGAATGACTGCTTCAAATTCCTTGGGGGATATAGGGCTGTTCTGTCTTTCTACCTGATCTTGACTTAATGTTGGAAGATGGAATCCATCAAGAAAATAGTCCATTTCATTTAGGTTTTCAAATTTTGTGGCATATAGGCTTTTGTAGTATGACATAATGATTGTTTGAATTTCCTCTGTGTCTGTAGTTATGTCACCCTTTTCATCTCTGATTTTGTTGATTTGGATAGATTCTCTCTGCTTTTTAGTTAGTTTGGCTAAGGGTTTGTCTATTTTGTTGATTTTCTCAAAGAACCAGCTTTTTGTTTCATTGATTCTTTGAATAGTTTTATTTGTTTCTAATTGATTGATTTCAGCCCTGAGTTTGATTATTTCCAGCCTTCTGCTCCTTTTGGGTGTATCTGCTTCTTTTTTTTCTAGGGTTTTCAGTTGGGCCATTAAGTTGTTTGTATGTGATGTTACCAATTTCTTCTTGCAGGCACTTAGTGCTGTAAATTTTCCCCTGAGCAGTGCTTTCAGTGTGTCCCATAAATTTGGGTATGTTGTGCCTTCAGTTTCATTGAATTCTAGGAAGTCTTTAATTTCTTTCTTTATTTCTTCCTTAACCCAGCTGTCATTGAGTAACAAGTTGTTCAGTTTCCATGTGCATGTAGGCTGTTTGTTATTCCTGTTGTTGTTGAGGTCCAGCTTAAGTCCATGGTGGTCAGAAAGAATACAAGGGATTATTTCAATCTTTTTGTATCTGTTGAGGCTTACTTTATGACCAACTATATGGTCTATTTTGGAGATTGTTCCATGTGGTGCTGAAAAGAAGGTATACTCTTTTGAGTTTGGATGAAAAGACGTCTGTAGACGTCCATTAGGTCCATTTGATTTAGGGTCTCTGTAAGTGTTTTTATTTCCCTATTTGTTTTCTGTCTAGTTGATCTGTCCCTTGGTGAGAGTGGAGTGTTGAAGTCTCCCACTATTAGGGTATTAGGATCAATGTGTGATTTAAGCTTTAATATTGTTTCATTTACAAATGTAGGTGCTCTTGTATTTGGGGCATAGATATTCAAAATTGTGATGTCCTCTTGGTGGATTTTTCCTTTGATGAGAATATAGTGGCCCTTCTTATCTTTTTTGATTAACTTGTGTTGAAAGTCTATTTTATTAGATATTAGGATGGCTACTCCTGCTTGTTTTCTGGAACCATTTGCTTGAAAGACAGTTTTCCAGCCCTTTACTCTGAGGTAGTGTTTATCTTTGTTGCATAGATGTGTTTCTTGGATTCAACAGAATGATGGATCCTGTTTCTGCAACCATTCTGTTAGTCTGTGTCTTTTTATTGGGAAGTTGAATCCGTTGTTGTTGATAGAAACTAGTGACCAATAATTGTTACTTACTTTAGATGTGGGGTTGGTGGTGTCACTGAGTTTCACTGCTTGTATTTTTTTTTTTTTTTGTGTAGTTATCTATTTTCTCTGTTTCCTTAGATATAATTGTTTTCTTTGGTTTGGAGTTTCCCTTCTAGTAACTTCTGTAGAGCTTGGTTACTATGTAGATATTTTTTAAATTTGTTTTTGTCTTGGAATATTTTGAATTCTCCATCTATGTTGATTGAAAGTTTTGTTGGGTATAGTAGTCTGGGTTGGAATCTGTGGTCCCTTAAGGACTGTATGATTTCTGTCCAGGCCCTTCTGGCTTTCACAGTTTCTGTTGAGAAATCTGGTGTGATTCTGATATGTCTACCTTCATATGTTACATGGCCTTTTTCCCTTGCTGCTTTTAGAATTTTTTCTTTGTTCTGTAGGTTCAGTGTTTTGACTCTGATGTGACGTGAAGAATTTCTTTTCTGGTCTAGTCTACTTGGTGTTCTCGAGGCCTCCTGTATGTTTATGGCCATCTCCTTCTTTAAGTTGGGGAAGTTTTCTTCTATGATTTTCTTGAAAGTATTTTCCGGACCTTTGAGCCTGATGTCTTCTTTTTCTTCTACTCCTATTATTCTTAGGTTTTTTTCTTTTCATGGTGTCCTTGATTTCTTGGATGTTTTGTGTTTGGAACTTTTCTGATTTTATTTTTTCTTTGAGAGACATGTCAATTTCCGCAAGTGTATCTTCGGCTCCTGAGATTCTTTCTTCCATCTCTTATATTCTGTTGGTGATGCTTACCTTTGTAGTTCCTGATCTTTTCTCTATGTTCTCCAGCTCCTGGTTTTTCTCTATTTGTGTTTTCTTTATTGATTCTAATTCTGTTTTCATGTCTTGCACCATTTCCTTCATCTGTTTGAATGTGGACTCCTGCTTTTCAATGATAGCTTCTATTTTTTTGTCCGTTTCCTCTCTATGTATCACTAATTGTGCCTCTACTTCTTTGGGTATAATTGCCTGTATTTCTATGAGAGCTTTGTTTATTTCTTCTTTATTTGCCTTCATTTGTGTGGACATTTTTTTGAGAGCTTTCTGCATTTCTTCTCTGTTTGCCTCAATTTTCGTGGTCATTTCTCTGAGAGCACGATTTGTTTCCTCTTGGTTAGTCTTGATTTCTTTGGCTATTTCTCTGAGGGCTTTGTTCATTTCATCTTTATGGGCCTCTAATAGCTGGAGAAACATAGTTTTGAGGTCGTTTTCTTGTATATCTAGTGAATTGAAGTGTCCATTGTTTTGTGGGGTTGCTGGTGAGGTCATTATGTCCTGATTTTTGTTGGGAGTGTTCTTACATCTGCCTCTAGCCATCTGGTTATTTATAATCCTCACTGGTTGTTCCTCGAGATTGTAGTTTGGGCTAGGATCCTCTCTTTCTGTTTTCTGGACTATTTTTTCAGGAAGATGAGAGAGGTTCATTGGTTTGGGAGTGTGCACTGTGGTTTCAGTTTTGCCTAAGTAAGGAATGTGACGCTGGCGCTATTTGCGTGCGCTTTTAGTGGGCGCAGTGTTCATGCGCGGATTCTCTGACTATTGCAGTGGCCTGCAAGCCACTATTACGCAGTTCTGACTGAGATCCAGGGATTGTTTGCCTGGATTACACTGGTGGACCCACAAGGCAGAGGCTTTAATGTTGGGGTCGCTATCCCAAGAATCCCTATGATGCCCACACTAGGGGTGTGGGTGGCAGGGATCTCGTCTGGTTGCTTCTGTGGAGAGGCCCTGGGTCTGGGGCTAAATCTCCCTAGAAGGCTCACTCACTCTCTTGCAGGACCAGTTGGAATACATAGGGGTTCCCCTTGTTCACTACTCTCTGATTTGGTCCTGCCGCAGAAAATGCACGGGTAGGCTAACAGTCAGCTCTGTGACACTGTGGCCGCAGGACTAGGTGTCCACCTTTCCTGTGTGCTGCCTCTTTGTCCTTTCCCTCTGCCAGGATGGGTTATGTTGACTGATCCCGGGGTGGTGCAGGAAAGAGTTAGGTTGAGTGTTCTCAATCCCAGATCCTGCGTCCAGATCTCTCTTCCAGAAGCAGCCTGGTGGTAGAATCTATGTTTGCTGATCCCGCTAGAGCAAGCTTATGGTGGTGCTCTCAGGGGAGTGCCAGCAGGGGTTGGGGCTTCTCTGTTCGATCCTGAGCCGGGGTTTCTCTGCCAGGGGTCGGGGGGTCGCCGGTGATAGAACTTGCTGCTAGACCTTATTGCGCTGGACCCAGGAAAATCTCAGGACATGTTGAATGAGCACAGTCCCAGATCCCGAGCTTTAATTTGTGTGCTAGGAGCAGCAGGCAGCACTGGAGTTCCGGCACTGTGAAGCTGCTGTACGCCTCTTTATCCTTCTGCTCAGCTGCGGCAGGGTTATGGCAGCGTTTGGAGGAGTGCCGAAAGGATTGGGTTTTCTCAGCCCAGATCTTGGGTTGGGGTACAGACAATGTGGTCTGTGGCAGATTCTGCTGGCTGCCTCCTGCCTCCTCTGAAGAGGGAGTAGGGATTTTGAGCTGGGCTCGCAGATGCTCTTCATACGTGCACGGCGGGAGCTCAGTTGTGATGGCGGCGGGTACCCGCGGTCAGCGAGACCTTCCAGGGAAAGACTGGGTGACCCGTGATCAGACTCGCAACTTTCTTTCCCCATGGGTTTTTTTTGCGACTGGGACTCACAGTCTCTGGCACCCTTGTGCCCGCCAATCAGCCTGGGAAAGTGATCGGGGCATGCAGGCTTGCGGCACCAGCCCTGATACCCAAAGCCCGGGTTAGCCGGGTTCTCTTCCGGGTTCTGTCTGGCTGGGCAGCCGAGAGTGGACTCGACTATACTGCCCAGAGTTCAGTCTCCTGGTCACTGCACGGAGTGTGTTGTCCCGCTTCTCAGACATAGTGTTCTCCCGGTGCCACCATCTTGGCCCTCTCTAGGCATCATCTTTAATTTCTTCTTCTCAATGAATGTTTTGAGGAGCACTTCTGTTAGTTCTTCCCTAAGGTTCTGAAAGAATTTAATGATACACTTGTTTGCTCTGCATTTTTTTATAAGTTAGGAAACTCTTAGTGCTTTAATTTCGCTGATTGTAGTGTATTTGTTGGAATTATACACCTCTGACTTTCCCTGGCTTTTAGTGGAAAAGATTTTTTTTTGCTTGCTAAAATGTTGGGTTCAAGTCTGTCACATATAGTCTTTACTGTCATGAAGTATGTTTCTTCTGTTCCCAGTTTTCAGTGTTTTTATCATTGTACTGGTTACTGGTTCATGGGTTTTTGTTTTTTTGTCATTTTGATACAAACTGGGTTTATTTCTAGAACTAACCTCAGCATTTTGGTTAAAGGAGCAAACGGTTTTGCACAAAGAATATATAAGAAATTTAGCTTTGTAGTAAATTAATGTTAACCATAAAATGAATTAAGAAATACATGTTTCAGACTATTGCTTACTGTGTGTCAAATTCTGAGATACTAAGTACAAATATGAAGCTTTGAAATAAAAACAGTGAGGTCTAGAAGATGAGAATATAAATCTTTATTCCTTTTGTATAAAAAGAATGTTGCAACTCTTTATATAGTTTAAATGAATAAGATGAATAAATTAGATTAAATTGAAATAGTACTTCACAGGGAATAATTAATTGTAAATTAAAATTGTAGATTTCCTCCTTCTTCTAGCCTATTAATTTGTATCTTCAGTGCATGTGAAAGATTATCATATTAAGAGTATTGATCATTTTGCTTAGAAAATACATTAGTTCAAAACCACACATAATTAAGTTAAAGTATTAGCTAATATGTTTTATGTATTGATAATAAAGTGTTAACAAATAGTGGTATATAATTGAACACATACACTCTAATTGTATAATATTGAGATTACAATGTACTGATTGTGACATTGAAAAGTAATTGATTCTACAAGGTGAGTCCAGGACAGCCAAGGCTACACAGAGAAACCCTGTCTCAAAAACAAAACAAAACAAAACAAAAAAAGTAATTGATACCTAAATATGTTGACTTCAGTTAATATTTATCCTAATATATTTAGTTACTTTTATTTTTAAAAATTATAGTATAAATACATATTCCACTCTCCATTTACTCATTCTAAAATCTCCCATATACCCCTACTTGTTCTTTTTCAAATTCATGACCTCATTTATTTAAATAATTGTTGTTACATGCATGTATGTGTATGAGCATACACATACTCCTAAATATGTAAATACAACTTGCTCAGTGTATTCAGTGTTACTTGTATGTGTCTTTTCAGGGTTGATCATTTGTTATTGGATAGCCAATCAATGTGCTCTTCCCTAGAAATTACTATTTCTCTGGCTCTCAGCATCCCTTAGTTGCTTGTAGTTCTCAGTGTATGGTTGAGGCCTCATGATCTCTTCCCTGTGCACACTCATGTGTCTGTCATTTTTGCCCTTGTTCAGCTCATGTGTAGGCAGCAAATCTTGGCGAGACCTTATGGTTATAGCTTCTTACATCACTAGGAGACACAGTCTCATAACAAACACCCTTTATATACTTAAATAATGTATACAGACCTATTATATTTAACTAGAAGCTTTATAATCAGCTGTTTCTGTTGTATGATTAATTGGATTTAAGGTTTTTTTTTACTTCTATATTCTCTGTAAAAAGTTTTGTTTTTGAAGATTTGTCTACTTTTATTAGTGGAGCAATATTGCCAAGAATCATTGCAAGTTTTTCTAGGGTTATTTACATTGATAAAATAAGTAGTGTACTCTTTTACCTCTTTGTTTAACTGTGCCTTGTTGAAATTCAGGTTGGTGGAATTTCTGATGAACTACCTGACTTGACCAATCGTAATGCTGCTTTCTTGTCAAGAACAGAAAGGGTGGTATTCGCACCAGGCACGGTAAGAAGACTCTTATAGTCAAACCTACTTGTAGTTTTAGAATTGGAGCAGATTGTACAATATATGAACTATACTAGGGACATAAATAAGGATCTCTATAACCTACTCTATTGATTTACACTAGCTTAATATACCCATATTTAGCAAAAGTACACATGGCTGTTAGAGACATGTTTCATGGAATTGTAGTCAGAACATTATTAATAGCACATACATGGAAACTGACCTTAGTATACTGAATTTGAATAGGCTTACTTTAGATTATATTTAATTTACTTGTAATGTATTTTCCCTTTATAATTGAATTCAGTTTGAAATCTAAGCCTCACCACTGATTCTTTAGTTCCATAGCCTGCATTTTAAACTGTGTTGATTGGAATTTTTTCAACAATTACCAATTTTATAAATAGCTCATATTGGGTAAATGGAAGAAGTAAAGCAAATAAAACTTAGAAATGAAGTTCACTGTTTATTCAGATTGAGTTTATTAAATTTTCAAAATAGAATAGTAAAAAGTTAGATCATTTGATATCATTGCTATGTCTGAGTGTTTGTGTGTGCGTGAATTCATATGCTGACATCTGAGCCCCAAAAATTATAGCATTAGATACATCATGAGACAGGAGCTCCTTAGTCCTTCTAGGATATTAAACCCAAGAGAAGCTGTCATTTGTGAAGAAGCAAGCCCATGCCAGCTGCAGAATCTGTTTGTTTCTTGATCTTACAAGGCTTATAGTATTTTATTGCACTGCAAACTAAGATGGTGGCTACAATGTATGCGTGTAAGGTATCATCCAAATACTGTAGAAATTAGATCATCTTCATTCATTCATTCACATTTCATCCAGATCAGAGATTCTCCTCCCTCTTATCTTCCCAGTTCCTTTTCTCTGACCTTCTCCCACACCCTCCCTTTCTCCTCAGATTAGAGGAGACCTCCCGTGGTGTCAACCCACCGTGGCATATCAAGTTGTAGTGGGACTGAGTGCATCCTCTTCTATTGAGGCTATACAAGACAGCCCAGATAAAGGAATGAGATCCAAAGGCAGGCAACAGAGTTAGAGACAGCCTTGGCTCCTGCTGTTAGAGGTCCCACATGAGGACCAAACTGCAACTCTGTTACATATGTGTAGGAGGCTTAGTCCATCCCATGCAAAGCTGTCTGGTTGTGGTTAAGTCTCTGTGATCCCCTATTGGCCTGGCTGCTTGATTGTGCAGGTTTTTTTTTTTTTTTGCAGTGTCATTGACTTCTTTGCCTCCTTCAATTTTTCCTCCCCCCTTCCACAAGGTTCCCCAAGCTATGAGCTCCATCTAATGTTTGGTTGGGGTTTTCTGCGTCTGTTTTCATCAGCTGCTGGGTGAATCCTCCCAGATGACCGTTAACACTAGCCTTCTGTCTGCAAGTGTAGCAGAATATCATTAATAATGTCCAGGGCTGGCTCTCTCTCATGGCATGGGCCCGTCATTAGTTGGCCATTCTCTCAATTTCAGGTCCCTCTTTATCCCTGCACATCTTACAGGCAGGAAAAATTGTGGATCAAAAGTTTTGTGGCTGGATTGGTGTCCACATCCCTCTGTTGGTAGTGTTGCCTTGTTACAGGAGATAGCCTTTTCAGGTTCGTATCTCCTGTTGCTAGGAGTTCTAGCTCATAGATTCTAGGGAGTTGCCGTTGTCCTAGGTTTCTAGCTTATCCCAGAAATGCCCGAGCCCCTACTGATTCCTGTTCTCTTTCTCAGGTTTCTCTTCCTCTGTTATCCCACTTGCTTCCTCTTCCATCCAGTGCCCTCACTCTATCTACCCCTGATGTGATGTCTATTTTATTTCCCCTTCTCAGTGAGATTCAAGCATCCTCCCTTGGGCCCTCCCAGTTACTTAGCTTCTTTGGGTCTGCGATTGTAGCATGGTTATCCTGTACTTTATGGCTAATATTTACTTATAACTGAGTACATGCAATGTTTGTTTTTCTGGGTCTGGGCTACCTCACTCAGGATCTTTTCTCGTTCTATCCATTTGCCTGCAAATTTCATGATCTCATGTTTTTAATAACTGAGTATTCCATTGTGTAAATGTACCATATTTTCTTTATCCATTCTTTGGTTGAGGGACATCTAGGCTGTTTTCATTTTTCGGCTGCTACAAATAAAGTTGCTATGAACATAGATGGGAAAGTGTCCTGGTGGTATGGTGGAACATTTTTTGGGTATTTTCCCAGGAGTGGTTTGGCTGGATCTTGAGGTAGGACTATTTATAAATTTCTGAGAAACCACCAAATTGATTTTCAAAGTGTTTGTACAAGTTTGCACGCTCACCAGCAATGAGGAGTGTTCCCCTTGCTCCACATCCTCACCATGATGTGAGCATGAGCTGTTGTATTGGTGTGCTTTTAAAAACTCTGTTCTTTACATTTCCTATCTATCTTTCTCCCTACTCCACCCCAATCCCTTTCATCATTCCAACAGCAGGTAGGAGAGAGAAAGGGTTAGTGGGAGAGGGACACAGTTCTCTTAGCTGCTTCCTGCTGGTTAGGGTCATCGGGTTCCTTGGAGCCAGTCCAGTCCTTGTCTCAGGAGATCTCCACTTCTTGTCTCACTGCAGCAACAGAAGACGAAGTGGGGAAACAGCAGCAGCCTTGTTCTTTCTTGGAGCTTCCCAACATTCTCTGGGCTCTGCAATTTATTCTTTCTCCAGAGTCCTCAGATTTAAACTATTTACAACTGGCAAAGAGCTCCTCCCAGAGCCCACACAAGGCAAATAGTTTGCTGTTGTGGACCATTTGAATCCGTCCCACATCCCACACCTGGATTAAAACAAAAACATGTTTGTATCCACGACACTGTTGCTTAATTTTTCCCCGATTTTTAAATTTTCTTATTTTATTCTGTGGAACCACCAATGTTTTTTATAGATATATTTTTAATTTTTATATTAATGACATCTTATTCACTTTGTATCCCAGCCGTAGCCCCATCTCTCATTCTCTCCCAATCCCTCCCTCCCTCATCTTTTCCCATGCCCCTCTCCAAGTCCACTGATAGGGGAAGTCCTCCTCCCCTTCCATCTGACCCGAGATTATCAGGTCTCATTAGGACTGGGTGCATTGTCCTCCTTTGTGGCCTGGTAAGTCTGCACCCCCCTCAGGAGGAGGTGATCAAAAAGCCAGCCACTGAGTTCATGTCAGAGACAGTCCCTGTTTTCATTACTAGGAAACCCATTGGAGACTGAGCTGCCATAGGCTACATCTGAGCAGGGGTTCTAGGTTATAACCATGAATGGTCCTTGATTGGAGTATCAGTCTCAGAAAACACCCTGTGCCCAGATATTTTGGTTCTGTTGCTCTCCTTGTGGAGCTCCTGTCCTCTCCAGGTCTTATTATCTCCCCTTCTTTCATAAAATTCCCTGCACTCTGCTCAAAGTTTTGTTATGAGTCTCAGCATCTGCTTTGATACACTGCTGGGTAGAGTCTTTCAGAGGCCCTATGTGGTAGGCTCCTGTCCTGTTTCCTGTTTTCTCCTTCTTCCAATGTCCATCCTGTTTTTCTAGCCATTCTGATGGATGTAAGTAGGAATCTCAGAGTCATTTTGATTTGCATTTTTCTGATTAATAAGGATGTTGAACATTTTTTCTTTTTTAATTTTAATTTTTATTAATTAGACTTTATTTACTTTGTAGCCCCCCATAAGCCCCTCCCTTCCCCCTCCCAGTCCCACCATCCCTCCCCTTTCTCCAAGCATGCCCCTCCTCAAGTCCACTGATAGGGGAAGTCCTCCTCTCCTTCCTTCTGATCCTAGTCTATCGGGTCTCATCAAGAGTGGCTGCATTGTCTTCCTCTATGGCCTGGTAAGGCAGCTCCCTCCTCAGGGGGAGGTGATCAAAGAGCAGGCCAATCAGTTCATGTCAGACTAAGGATGTTGAACATTTTTTAAGTGCTTCTTGACCACTAGAGATTCCTCTATGGGATCATTTCTGTTTAGCTCTGTACCCCATTTTTTGATTATTTAAAATATATTTTTTCTTTTTTAAAAAATTTAATTAATTAAATTTACTTATTCACTTTATATTCCAAAGGCAGCCTAGCTCTCTTCCTGGTCCCATCCTCCCACCCTATTTCCCTTTTCCCCACTCTCTTTCTTGGGAAAGGGAAGCTCCCTACTACCAACCCACCCCGGCATATCCAGGACTAAGCACATTCTCTTCCACTGAGGCCAGACAAGGCAGTCTAGCTAAGGGAAAGTGAGCTAAAAGCAGGAAACAAAGTCCATGTCAGACTTGACCTGTGCTCCACTTGTTAGGGGCCCCATATGAAGACCAAGCTGCTCATCAGTTACATATTTGTTGGGGGCCTAGATCCAGTCCATGCATGTTCTTTGGTTGGTGCTTCAGTCTCTGTAAGCCCCCATAGCCTTAGATTAGTTGACTCTGTTGGTCTTCTTGTGGAATTCTTGTTCCCTATGGGTCCTTCTGTCTTCCTGGCAACTCTATCACAAGACTTGCTGAACTCCTCCTAATGTTTGGCAGTGGGTCTCAGCATCTGTTTCTATCTGCTGCTGGATGGAGCTTCTCAGAGGACAGTTATGCTGGGCTCCTCGATGATCATATGTTTTCTTTCTTTCAGATTATATATGGTGGATTACATTGATGTATTTTCCAATGTTAAACCATCCCTACATCCATGTGATGAAGCCTATTTGACCATGGTGGATGATGTTTTTGATGTGTTCTTAGATTCAGGTTGTGAGTATTTTATTGAGTATGTTTGCATCAATGTTCATAAGGGAAGTTGGTCTTTGTTGAGTATTTTTTTTTTTGGTTTCAGTATCAGGGTGACTGTGCCCTTATAGAATGTTCCTTTGTTTTTATTTTGTGAAATAGTTTGAGGACCATTGGTGTTATCTCTTCTGTAAAAGTCTGGTAGAATTCTGCATTAACACCATCTCATCCTAGGCTCTTTTTGGATGGGAGACTGTTAATGATTGCTTCTATTTCTTTCGGGGATTTATGTCTATTTAAATTGTATATAACTTTGGTAAGTTGAGTCTAACCAAGATAACTGTCTATTAAGTTTAGATTTTCTGATTTTGTGGTGTAAAGGTTTTTGAAGTGAGACCTAGTGATTCTTTGGATTTTTTAAGTGTCTCTTCTATGTCTCCCATTTATGACTTTGTGACCTTGGATATTCTTTCTCTGCCTTTTAGTAGTTTGGCTAAGTATTTGTCTATTTTGTTGATTTTCTAAAAAAAAAAAAATCAACTTTTAGTTTCATTGGTTCCTCGTATGTTCTCTTTGTTTCTAATTTATTGATATCAGCCCTGAGTTTGGTTATTTCTTGGCATCTACTCCTCTTTTTTAAAAAATTTTATTTTTTTTTCTTATCAGTTACATTTTATTAACTCTGTATCCCAGCTGTATCCCGCTCTCTCATTCCCTCCCAATCCCACCCTCCCTCCCTCATCTCCACCGTGCCCCTTTCCAAGTCCACTGATGGGGGGGACCTCCTCCCCATTCATCTGATCCTGTTTTATCAGGTATCTTCAGGACTGGCTGCAAAGTCCTCCTCTGTGGCCTAGCAGGACTGCTCCTCCCTTGGGGGGTGGGGAGGTCAAAGAGCCAGCCATTGAGTTCCTGTTAGAAATAGTCCTTGTTCCCCTTACTATGGGAAACCAATTGGTTACTGAGCTGCAACGGGCTACATCCGAGCAGAGGTTCTAGGTTATATCCATACATGGTCCTTGGTTGAATGTCAGTCTCAGAAAAGACCCTGTGCCCAGATATATTTGGTCCTTGTGGAGCTCCTATCTTTTCCCCATCATACTAACTCCCCTTCTTTCATATGATTCCCTGTACTCTCCCAAAGGTTTGGTTATGAGTCTTTGTATCTGTTTTGAAAACACTGCTATTTAGAGTCTTTCAGATGCCTTCAGTAGACTCCTGTCATACGTTCAATGCACATCCCATCTGTCTTTCTAAATGAGTATTGATCATCTTACCCCATGTCCGCTCTCCTGATTATCTTTTATAGGTGTATAGATTTCATTATGTTTATCATATCTTATAGGTCTATATAAGTGAGTATATACCATGTTTGTCTTTCTCCTTCTGGGATATTTCACTCAGAATGATCTTTTCTAGATCCCACCATTTGCCTGCAAATTTCATGATTTCCTGCTTTTTGATTGCTGAGTAGTATTCCATTGTGTAAAAATACCACAATTTCTGTATCCATTCCTCTGTTGATGGACATCTGGGTTGTTTCCAGGTTTTGGCTATTACAAATAAAGCTGCTATAAACATGGTTGAGCAAGTATCCCTTTTGTGTACTTGAGCAAAGTTTGGGTATATACCTAGCAGTGGTATAGCTGGGTCTTGAGGAAGCACTGTTCCTAATTGTCTGAGAAAGTGCCAGATAGATTTCCAAAGTGGACGTACCAGTTTACATTCCCACCAGCAGTGGAGGAGGGTTCCCCTTTCTCCACAACCTCTCCAGCATGTGTTGTCACTTGAGTTTTTCATCTTGGCCATTCTGATGGCATCTACTCCTCTTGTATGTGTTTGCTTCATTTTGTTCTAGAGCTTCTAGGTGTGCGATTGAGTTGTTAGTATGAGATCGCTACAATTTCTTTATGAAGACAGTGCTGTGAACTTGCCGTAATTTGGGTATGTTGTGCATTCATATTCATTAAATCTTAGAAAGTCTTTAATTTATTTTTTTATTTCTTCCTTGGACCAGTGGTCATTGCGTAGAAAGTTGTTCAATGGTTTGTAGACTTGATGTTGTTGAAGTTCAGCTTTAATTCATGATGGTCTGACAAGATACAGGGCATTATTTCAATTTTCTTGTATCTGTTTAGACTTGCTCTCTGACCGACTTGATGGTCAGTTTTGGGAAAGGTCCCAAAAGCTGTTACCCCCCACCCCTCAGGGGGAGGTGATCAAAGAGCCAGCCACTGAGTTTATGTCAGAGACAGTCCCTGTTCCCCTTACTAGGACACCCACTTAAACACTGAGCTACACTTTTTTGTGCTTCAGTTTTATTAGATATTCAGGGCTTGCTGTAGTAGGATAGCTGGCCTCTGGTGGTTCCATGTTGTCCTGGATCTTGATTATTGTGTTCTTACACTGACCTTTAGCTATCTGGTTTACCCTGGGGCCACTGGCCTGCAGGAATTTAGGCTGAGTTGTGGGCAGGAACAGGGCACCCAGAAGAGCAGGTGCAATTTACTACTGTTGGGTGTGTTTTAGGGGGACTTGGCAAGTTTGACCCGGCTGTCCCTGGTGCCTAGAGGCCTCCAGAAATGTAAGCAGAGCTTTGGGATGAGAGATGGGGCTCACAGGGGACAGGACGCAGCTCACAGCTTCTGGGCTTGCTCTGGGGATAGCAGCAGGCAGAGTTTTGGGCTGGAAGATGGGTGTGCAGGGAACACAGCACATCTCGGCGCTCCAGATCATCCTTAAAATATATTATTAATGACAAGTTTGCAAAATAGGATTATCAATCAGCATTTACAACATAGGCCAACACCCCAAGAAGAGTACTGTAGAAATCAAACACTGCTAAGTCAGAGAAGGCTGTTTATTTATACTCTTTTTAGTGCTAACATAACCAGTTCATGAATAGGATGAACTACATTATGGAAGAAACAGGAACAATAATAATTACTATATTTGTGAATTTTTAGGAAATCATAGGAATTGGTGAATGACATTAAGAAATGAAATTTTTGCAGGGCATTAATTGGCAATCTGAGATAGAATGAGAATTAACATTTGGACCTAGATTTTTTTTTTTTATAATTATGGATTCAAAAATGCTCCCACCATTAAATGAAGAGCAACAAGAAGTCAGTGTTTGCTGAGAGGGAGAATCTATTCTGAGGGACAAACTCCCACACAGCTTGTCTGATCCCAAGTGGTTAGCTCTATACACATGTGTATACACAGAAAGGTAACCAAACACAGAAGGTTATATATTGAGATATACATAGTTATCCATATGACTAGACATGTAAAATAATATTTAGAGAAGAGGTCATAAATCTGGGGTTGTGATGATGGGCTTGGAAAAGGATGACAGAGACGTTGGAATGATATACAGTTCTTGCGTATGAAATTACCAAAAAGTACTATTAAAAATGACAATTTAGAATCATCTAGCACAATGATTCTTAACTTTCCTAATGCTGTGACTGTCTAATATACTTCCTCTTGTTGTGGTGACTTTCAGCCATAAAATTATTTTGTTGCTACTTTATACTTTGACATTGTTGGCAGAAAAAAACAACAGCCTACATATTGGGAAAAGACCTTCACAAACCCTGTATCTGACAGAGGGCTAATATTCAGAATATATAAAGAACTCAAGAAGATAAACAGCAACAAATCAAGTAATCCAATTTAAAAATGAGGTACAGAGCTAAACAGAAAATTCTCAACCGAGAAATATCGAATGGCAGAGAAATGCTCAATGTCCTTAGTCATCAGGGAAATGCAAATCAAAATGACCCTGAGATTTAACCTTGCACTCATCAGAATGGCTAAGATCAAAAACTTAAGTGACAACACATGATGGAGAGGATGTGGAGAAAGGAGAGCCCTCCTCCATTGCTGGTGGGAATGTAAACTTGTACAACCACTTTGGAAATCAATCTGGCACTTTCTCAGACACTTAGGAACAGTGCTACCTCAAGATCTAGCTATACCACTCGTAGGCATATATCCAAAAGAGGCTCAAGTACACAATAAGGACTTTTGTTCAACTATGTTCATAGCAGCTTTATTTGTTATAGCCAGAACCTGGAAACAACCCAGATGTCCCTCAGTTGAGGAATGGATACAGAAATTGTGGTACATTTACTCAGTGGAATATCACTCAGCAATTAAAAGCAAGGAAACCATGAAACTTGGAGGCAAGTGGTGTGATCTAGCAAAGATCATCCTGAGTGATGTATCCCAGAAACAGAAAGACACACATGGTATATACTCACACATGGTATATATTCACTGAAGTAAGTGGATATTAAACATATAATATAGGATAAACCTACTAAAATCTGTACATTTAAGAAGCTAATCAAGAAGGAGGACTCTGGGTAAGATGCTCAATCCTCATTCAGAAAGGCAAAGATGATGGACATCAGAAGAGGAGGAAAACAGGGAACAGGGCAGTATCCTATCACAGAGGGCCTCTGAAAGACTACCCTGCAGAATATCAAAGTAGATGCTGAGACTCATAGCCAAACTTCGGGCAGAGTGCAGGGAATCTTATGAAAGAAGGGGGAGATAAAAAGACCTGGAGGAGACTGGAACTCCACAAGGAGAGCATCAGAACCAAAAAATCTGGATGCAGGGGTGTTTTCTGAGACTGATACTCCAACCATGGACCATTCATGGATATAACATAGAACCCCTGCACAGATGAAGCCCAGGGCAAGAAGCTCAGTGTCCAAGAGGGTTCCCTGGTAATGTGAACAGGGACTGTCTCTGACATGAACTGATTGCCCTCCTCTTTGATCATCTTCCCCTCAGGGGGGAGCAGCCTTACCAGGCCACAGAGAAAGGCAGTACAACCAGTCCTGATGAGACCTGATAGACTAGGATTAGATGGAAGGAGAGGAGGACCTCCCCTAGCAGTGGACTTGGGGAGGGGCATGGATGGAGAAGAGGGAGGGAGGGGGATTGGGCGGGGAAGAGAGAGGGAGCTACAGGTGGGGTACAAAGGGAATAAAGTATAATTAATGAAAATAACATATTATAAAAAAAAACGACATGACATGCGTGATAGCTGATATATGATCTCAGAGAGGTCGTGACCCACAGGTTGAGAACTACTGAATTCTTTTTTTAATTTTTCATTATTTATTGTTACACACACACACACACACACACACACACACACACACAAACACTTGATCAGTCTATGTAATATTACTGGTACATTTGTTTTCAGGGATGCTACACACATAAACTTGACTGTTTCAATATGAGCTGAACAAAGACAATGACAAATACATGCTAAGATGGACAGGTTGGGAACAAGCTTAAGAGGTTAAGAGGCCTCACTCTTACATAGAGTACTGCAGCCAACTAAAGAATGCCAAGAATAAAGGAAGTCTTTCCCAGACAAGAGCACACCAAGTGGTTATCTACTATCCCCTGGCTTGGAATGTTGTTGTTGTTGTTATTATTATTATTATTATTATTATTACTATTATTATTATTAGTTATGTTTTATTAACTCTGTATCCCAGCTGTATCTCGCTCTCTCATTCCCTCCCAAACCCTCCCTCCCTCCCTCCCTCATCTCTTCCCTGCCCCTTTCCAAGTCCACTGATTGGGGAGGAACTCCTCCCCTTTCATCTGACCCTGTTTTATCAGGTATCTTCAGGACTGGCTGCAAAGTCCTCCTCTGTGGCCTAGCAGGGCTGCTCCTCCCTTGGGGGGTGGGGAGGTCAAAGAGCTTGCCATTGAGTTCCTGTCAGAAACGGTCCCTGTTCCTCTTATTAGGGTACCCACTTGGTTACTGAGCTACCATGGGCTTCATCCGAGCAGAGGTTCTAGGTTATATTCATACATGGTCCTTGGTGGAATGTCAGTCTCAGAAAAGACCCCTGTGCCCAGTTATATTTGGTTCTTGTGGAGCTCCTATCCTTTCCACGTCATATTAACTCCCCCTTCTTTCATATGATTCCTAAATTCTAACAGCTTCTTTTTGTAGTTGTTCAATAAGTGTCCTATCCCAAGTGTTCATTTCTTCATCTGGGAGAGTTTTGGAGTTTTGCTGTTCTTCAGTGCTTCGTTGTCACACAAACACTCGGGATCTACAGCAAAACATGTTGGATGTAATCTGCGCATACAATGAAGACTTTGCTTAGAATGGCTTTAGCATTGTCTCTGTCACACTGCAGGCAGGGGGACACACATGCGGCATCTCTGCGGTACTTCGGGAGTACTGCAGTGAAGAGAGATGCAGTAGCTGAGCTCTCAGGGAAAAGGGTGTTACTCTTCACTCCTTACACTTCCACTGTTACTATTGTTTGTCTTTCTTAGTAGATGGGACCTCCTTTTTAGTATGGTCTTTAATTTTTAATTTTCTTTTAATTTTTTTGAGATTTTTATATAATTATATCATTTCCCACTTCACTTTGTTTTCTCCAAACTCTCCCATATATCCCTCCTTGTTCTCTTTCAAATTCATGGCCTCCTTTTTTATTAATTGTTACATACCTATAAGCATATATATTCCTAAACACATAAACACAACCTGCTTAGCCTGTATGTATGTTCATACTTGTTATTTATTTTATCATCTATCCATCTTCTGTTTATTTGTTTGTTTCTTTATTGTGTGTGAGTGTGTGTGCATGTGTACACATATCACAGTGCATGTGGAGATCAGAGAACAATTAGTTGGAGTTGGTTTCCTCTCCCCGACCTGTGGATTCTGGGGAACTAAACTCAGTTTTTCATGGTAGGTGCCTTTATCTGTGGTCCCCTGTATAGTACCTTAGTGTTATCTTTTTAGTTGTCAAACACTTACTAGTAAACTATGAAATGTAGAGGGAATTACTTTAGTCAAGAAAATATTGTTTTTAAATCCCTTCTAGAAATGACAATACCATGAAAATAAATCCATATATAATGAAAGCCCCAGATTACTACTCTTATTCAAAACAGATTTAAAATAACCTCTCACATGTCTAAACAATGGAATTCATTTTGTAATTTTCACTCTAAAATAAAAATATTAGAAGTTGCTTTCTCTCTCTCTCTCACACACAACAGGGTATATGATATCTTATATTTCAAGTGTTTTCAGATGAACATATAAAAATTTCTCAGACTTTTGGTTTCAAATAAAGAACAGCATATATGCATACATCTCTTTCTTTTCTAAAGTCTCATTGAAATACTTGCTTTAAAAAATATAGACATTAGTTGAATGTAAATAAAAAGCAGTTATCAGGTGTTGCAAAACAGAATACAAGAGATGATAGGAACACTTGTAAAAATGTATCTTATCTCAAGGTCAGTAAAGACATGAGGTTTTAATATGAGGACCTTTTCCCAAATGCCAAGATTCCTAGGCCTATACTTTTCATACATTCCTATTAATTTTCAGATGAACATAAATTTAAAATATAAACTTAAAACTTCTACAAAGGCAAATAACTGGGCCATTCACACAGAGATGGGAAGCAGAGCCGAGAACAGCCTTAGTGAGGTTTAGAGCTCAGAGCAAACAGAGGATTGTATCTGCTAATCTGGGGGATGAAACAATTTTGGATATGGAATTCTCCCTGTACTCAAACTTTCAATGAAGTGAATGAAGAATATAATTTTCTAGCATGCTAGAGTCCAGTAAGTTTAGTACCTTTATATGCCCACGGGTTGATCTAGTAAAATTTAGCCAAAGAGGCAGATAGAAACTAAAGAAGGGTGATGTGAGCACCAGAACTAGCAACTAGGCAGTTCCTGAATAAAATGAGAAAACATGAAAAAAATTTAAAGAATATACCTTAGCTGCTGTGTGAGTCAGACTTCTGGAGGCAGGGGTTTGAAGATGGATTTTATTTACTTTTTTTTTGTGTTTAGTTTCCATTACTTACCATTACTTACAATAACAACTAAGCAACCTATTACACATCAGAGGACTAAATTCGATTAAAGACAGAATTCACCGTTAGAAACCTAAGTACTAATAATAAAAATAATAAAATCAAGTGGTTGAGAGGCAGAGTATGTGCCAAAGTTCTGATTTCTTAGTGCAGTTGTTGAATGTGAGAAATGGACCAACCACTGTTAGGCATTGCATTAAGGTGTACTGATTAGCGGAAACAACAAACAAACAAAACCCCACATAGTAAAAAACCCTCAAAGACCCAATTACTGTTAAAGGGAGGTATTTGTTAGAATGGAGCCGGGGGAAGTGAAAGGAGGCATATTTTATTATTTAGCTTAGACGCTATGTATGACTTGAATTTTATTTATGAAGTGAATAGAATAAATTTTAAAATGGAAGTATAAATTGTACTCAAGAGGTTGAGTATATATTTAGAATAGTATTATGATACACTGAATCTCCACTGACTCCTTCTCTGAAACCCAAAGTTTTGAATAAAATAAAAACAGAACATATTCAGAAAATCTTTCAAGAGGTAAAAATGAAAGGAGCGCACAGGCTAAAGGCTGAATTCAGGCGGATGGAAAACGGCAGGCAGAGCACTGAGGCCAACTTTCACCCCAGGCATTTGTCCAACCACATGAGTTTCAGGTTTCATTTTATAAGCTCAGAAATCTCCTTGGGATAAAGTGAAATCTTAGACACTCTTGATGGGAGCTCTAAAGAAAATTCATTAATACATTAAAACTGTATTGCAGGTTTTGGAGGGAAATGCACAAATATCTATGTTTCCTACCTGCTCAGGGATCTAAAAGGTGATTGCTTCTCTTGAATCTTTTGGTTTTCATCCTGTGATAGCAGGATTGCCCCTGAGACTATATTGTATTTTATTTATTTAATGAGATGAATTATTCAAAGCATTAAATACTTGTCTTCCACAGACATAATGAAATCGAGTTTATTAGTACAACCATAGCTAATACTTAGTGCTTAATTTATGCTGTACATTATTTCAGATTCATTTGGGTATCATAATTGTGGTCATCTTTTAAACAGGAGAAATCAAGGCAGAATTTAAAGTTTAAAAGGGACAGCCCAAATTTAAACAAAGACAGTTTAGTGCCAGAACCGGCTGTGATGTTTTCATGGCATCCTCCTCTGGCTTAAAATTTACTTTTGGCTGAAATAAATACAGCAGCTGTGTGATTTCTGTCATCAACAACAAGAGCAGTTGAGAGTGGGCATTTTAGGATTATAGGGACACCAGATTCTCACTTGTTGCTGTTTAGAAGAAACTGGCAGAAGTCCTGCACCAGTCGTATTGCTCAAGTTAATTTTCCCATAATTGAGAGACTATAAGTTAAGTAGTGAATATGGATTCAGCAGGGAATTCATTGGAAGAGTTTAGTGTACTTTCTTAGGTCAATTCATAGCTCAGAAAGGGCCATCATTTGGGAATAGCTGTTATCAAACTTTCAAAATTTATAATCTTTTTAAATGAATAAAAACCTTAGAATTTATTAAAGTCACTTGATGGAATATTTTAGTGTACTTGGAAATCTTTACATTTTCTGTATTTTTTACTTGTGGATGTGTGTGCACGTGGATGGCATGTCATGGTATACCTGTGAAGATCAGAGAGTTTGCAGGAGGTGCTTCCTCCCAATGTGAGGTTTCTGGGAATTGAATTTCAGTTTTCAGGCTTGGCAGCAGACATCTTTACCCATTGTGATGTCAACTTGACACAAGCTATAATCATCTGAGAGGAGGAGAGCCAAACTTAGTCATGTAAGTTACCCAGGTGGCACTGGTTTTGAAGGCCTGAAAGAGTCATGGAGAGCCAGCTGAGGCCTCGCACTGAGTCAATCTCAGATATTAGACATTATTTATACTGTTCAATTTTGGTTTTACTTTGTTCAGATTATGACTATGTCCTGATTCTTCCCTCTTGAAGGAAGAAAGTATTTGTTTTATTTTACAGAAGGCCATGGTTAAGAGACTTTAAACTTTTATTAAGGAGATTCTGAGGTTTTACAGAGAATTTGGCTTTTAAAAGAGACTTTTACTTATTTATTTATTTTCTCTTTAAATAAAATTTATTTATTTATTTATTTGTTACAATGTATTCACTTTGTATCCTCACTGTAGCACCCTTCCTTATCTCCTCCTAGTCCCATATACCTGCCCTCTTCTCCCCTTATGCCCTTTCTCTAGTCCCCTGATAGAGGATCTCCTCTGCTTCTATCGGACCCTAGTCTATCAGGTCTCGTCAGGGCTGGCTGCATCACCTTCCTCTGTGGCCTGTCAAGGCTGCACCCCACAGAGGGAGATGAACAAAGAGCTGGCCACTGAGTTCATGTCAGAGACATCCTCTCTTCCCCTTACTAGGGAACCTACTTGGAAACTGGGCAGCTTATGTGCTTCCTCTCAGCAGGGGGTCTAGGTCCTCTCCTTGCATGGTCCTTGGTTGGTCTCTGCAGGACCCCCTGGGACCAGGAGTTTTGACTCTGTTGGTCTCCTTGTGGAGTTCCTGTCCCCTCCAGGTCCTTCTATTTCCTTCTTATTTATTTTTAATTAAATTTTCATTTTTTAATATTAGTTACAGTTTATTTCCGTTGTATCCCAGCTGTAGTCCCCTCACTCATTCCCTCCCAAACCCACCCTCCCTCCTTCATCTCCTCTCTGCCCCTCTCTAAGTCCACTGATAGAGGAGGTCCTCCTCCTCTTCCATCTGACCCTAGCTTATCAGGTATCCTCAGGACTGGCTACAATGTCCTCCTCTGTGGCCTAGCAAGGCTGCTCCTCCCTTGGGGCAGGGGAAGGTCAAAGAGCCAGCTATTAAGTTCACGTCAGAAATAGTCCCTGTTCCTCTTACTAGAAAACCCACTTGGATACTTCCAGGGCTACATCTGAGGAGGGGTTCTAGGTTATATCCATATATGGTCCTTGATTGGAGAAACAGTCTCAGAAAAGACACCTGTGCCCAGATATATTTGGTCCTTGTGGAGCTCCTGTCCTCTCCAGGTCATACTAACTCCCCCTTCTTTCTTACGATTCTCTGCACTCTGTGCAAGGTTTGGTTATGAGTCTCAGCTTCTGCTTTGATACACTGCTAGGTAGAGTCTTTCAAAGGCCCTCTGTGGTAGGCTGCTGTCCTGTTACTTGTTTTCTCCTACTTCCAATGTCCATCCCATTTGTCTTTCTAAGTGAGGATTGATCATCTTACTCCGGGTCTTCTTTCTTTTTTTATCTTCTTTAGGTGTACAGATTTTAGTATGCTTTTCCTATCTTATAGGTCTAGTATCCACTTATAAGTGAGTATATACCATGTGTGTCTTTCTGCTTCTGGAATACCTCACTCAATATGATCTTTTCTAGATCCCACCATTTACCTGCAGATTTCATGATTTCCTTGTTTTTAATTGCTGAGTAGTATTCTGTTGTGTAAAAGTACCACAATTTCTGTATCCATTCCTCCATTGAGGGACATCTGAGTTGTTTCCAAGTTCTAGCTGTAATGAATAAATCTGCTATGAATATGGTTGAGCAAATGTCCTTGAGCATCTTTTGGATATATGCCTATGAGTGGTATATATAACTGGATCTTGAGGAAGCACTATTCCTAATTGTCTGAGAAAGCGCCAGATTGATTTCACTATTCCTATTTGTCTGAGAAAGCACCAGATTTATTTCCAAAGGGGTTCTACAAGTTTACATTCCCACCAGCAATGGAGGAGGGATCCCCTTTCTCCACAACCTCTCCAGCATGTTTTGTCGCTTGTTTCGCCTTCTTCTTCCGTAAAGTTTCTGGACATATACCCAAAAGCTGCCCCACCATTCAATAAGGACATTTGCTCAACTATGTTCATAGCAGCTTTACTTGTAATACCCAGAATCTAGAAACAACCTGTCCCTCAACTGAGGAATGGATACAGAAAGTGTGGTACATTTACAGGACAGAATATTACTCAGCAATTAAAAACAAACAAATCATGAAATTTGTAGGCAAATGGTGGGAACTAGAAAAGATCATCCGGAGTGAGGTAACCCAGAAGCAGAAAGACACATATGGTATATAATTATATATAATGCCTATACATGCAAGTGGCTATTAGCCTTATAATATGGGATAAACATACTAAAATCTATAGTCCTAAAGAAGCTAAACAACAAGGAGGACCCAAGGGAGAAGGCTGAAACCTCACTCAACAGGGAAAACAGAATAGACATCGGAAGTAGAAGAAGACAAGGAACAGGACACGATCCTTCCACGGGAGGCTTCTGAAAGACTCTACCCACCAGATTATTGAAGGAGACACTGAGACTCATACCCAAACTTTGGGAAGAGACGACTTTTAAAGTGTTTGAATTTTTAAGGTTGTGTGACCTTTTAAGTTTGTAAAATATTTTTTTTTATTTTGTTTATACTCTGATGTGTTTATTATTATATACTCTTGGAGATGTACAAAAAGGACAGTTTCTGGCTTAACAAAAATATGTTTGTGTGTCAAGTTAACAGAGCATAAGTTGTGCCGGCTAGTTTTATATCAACTTGACACAAGGTATAGTCAGAGGGAAACTTAAGCTGAGAAAGTGTTACCATAAGATTGTGCTGTAGGCAAGCCTATAGAGCATTTTCTTAGTGATTGATGGTGGAGGACCCAGCCCTTTGTGGGTGTTGTCATACTTGGGCTGGGAATCAAGGATTCTATAAGAAAATATGCTAAGCAATCCAGTAAGCATGGCTTTTTGCATCAGCTTCTGCCTCCAGGTTCCTTCCCTGTTTGAGTTCCTGTCCTGACTTTTTTCAATGAGAACAACAATGTGAAATTATAAACCAAGTAACCTCCCTCTCAATGTTTTTGGTCATGGCATTTTACCACAGCAGTGATAACCCTAACTAAAATACCTGCTGAGGTATCTTGCTGGTTTAATCACTTGATAAACATGTGTAATCTAAAAACAAAGCAAGTAAATAGTGAAAATACTTTTCATTAGGATATTAACTTGTATTACTTTGAATATTAGATATTCTGAATATCATCTGTGACTGTTCAAGCTCAGGAATGTAAACACCAATGACAATTTGTCTATTTATCTTTCCAAGTAATTATGCAAACAAGAATATATTTATTGAAAGTTTCAATTTTAAACAAATTACTACTTACAGAAAACAATGGGAGAGATGAACACATCCAATATGGTGTTTTGTGTGATACAATGATGCAAAATGTTATATAGCTTCAAGAGTAATGGTTTCCTCCAATATAGGCTTAGCACACACTGAGCTTAGCACACAGACAGTCACAGAACCAGCCCTTAGTATCTTCAGTATATGCTTAGCCTCTTTAGACATCTGTGTTTCTCATCTTTAATGATTATAACATATACTAAATGAATTAATCACATATACGCATACCCATCTATAGTAAATGTGCTTGCATGTTAAAGAAGTTTTGAGAACAAAGCAGTGGGTAAAAAAATAAAACTTTTATAATCTCAGCTGTACCTTTTAGCCATGTGAGTTCAGGCGACTTTGTAAATCTGTCTCCTCAGTGATCATGTCATGGTCAGAATCAAGTGGATTCTTTTACTGTCACTCTTCATGTAAGTAAGTGAAGTCTAAAAACTGCAAATGGTAGGCTTGAGGTTCAGAGCTAAGTCAGAACCATGCCTGTGCCTTTTTCTTATCACTCCATAATAGTAATGAACATTCTGAAACAGGGCATTATTTTTTTTTCACACTTCAAATGAAATTTCTCTGTTTTGCAGTTTGGGGCACTATGTCAGAGTGGTAAAGCAATAGAAAGAAAATATGTTTAGTTTCAACTTTGCAGATATTTCTTGTAGTTCACTGAGAGACATTGTTTGTGTATATGGTACTGGCAAGACTTAATGAGGTTGTGTATCAAAGAACTGTCCAAGTTTTGTAATTTCTGAAAGCTCAGCTTTAAGTATTCTCAAACCTGAGGTCAGATAGAAGCTGTAGCTTTTGGCTTAACTATTACTAACTATTACTTAACTATTACTGAACAGTAAACTAACTGAAAACCTCAGTAGAATGGAGCAACAGTGTTTATTGTGCTCCCACGTTTGTCAGTTGGACATGTTCAATGCTATAGCTTTGTTTGGGAAACTGCCTTTTACTCACTTTCAATGGGGCTGGCTCTTGGGAGCAGAAGGATAGCTGAGACATGATTTATCAATGTGGTGACAGAGTATAAGGTATTATTATAAAAAGAAGGGTAGGAAATTGCATGATCCATGGAGAAAAAGCCTTTCCTGTAATGAAAAGCAGAGATGTATAGAGAAAAGAGAATGTAGGATTCAAGAATAAGGTCTGTTTTATGCTCCAGGACATGTGGGTGAGCTCTGGGAGGATGAGGCATTGGGAACAGTGGTAGGTCATCAGAGGCTCTGGTGTAATATTGTCAAAAATGATGAAAAAATGAATGTTTCAGATTTTTACCTGACAGATTGGAAAGTGTTTGAGTAATAACTGTCTTTCTTGCTAGAGACAAATGCTAGATTGGTCCTTTTTGTTGCCAGCAAGGATTGTAGCAGTTTGGGGCTACCAAAAGACAAAACCTACATTTTTTGAGATAATATAATATAAGGAATTGTGAACAATAGATAATTGAAAAGACAAAGAACACTGGCACTTCATGGAGACAGCAACCCAGAAACTGCAATCATTTCTAGGTATTGAGAAACAAAAGGACAGAATTACTTAAATTTGGAAAGTTCTGAGGTCTTTAGATCTCTGCAGAATGGTTCTAGATCAGCTGGTAATAGTTTCTTGGAGCCCACATAAAAAATTATCGTGGCCTGTGACATAGATCATAAGGATCTGGGAACAGTATTAAGACAGTAGAAGTGGATTTCAGTGGAGCTAGTGCATGGAATTGGAGTTATTCTGAAGCCTGTATTTACTGCCCTCACCTTCTTGAGCCCTTCTGTCTTATAATAGAATTTCTATGTCTGTCTGTCTCTCTCTCTGTGTGTACACACACACACACACACACACACTTACATATTTATGTATTTATTTATTAGATTCTGACATTGTGTTTAGTTTACCCTGCTAGTTGGATGGTTTGCTGGATACCATATTGTACACTAAGAAGTGGTGGTATCATTGCAGGATAACGTGGGTAAGTAAAGGACTTTAGGCACCCTACTTCTGACATACTGAGGAATGAACCGGTCACAGTAACCTTGCACATGTCCTACACTTCCAATTTTAAAACCCTACATATTTCATTTCCCTATAATATTTTTATTTAATTGTTTAACTTCATTAGTCCACAAAGTAGTTTTCACAAGCCAATAGCCACGTAGTTGTCATCTGTATCAAGACTTCTAACTAATACTGAAGACAACCAGTCCTAAAGGTATGATGATAAGCCTCAGTCTAGATTCTTTCTTCCTCTTGGACACCCATCAATAATTAATATGGTGAAGAGAATAGAATAAACCAACACTAGACTAGTGTTGTAAACTGAAGTTTTAAATTACTTTTATTTAGACTGCAGAATTCTCCAATATCAATAATGCATTTATGAAGAAATTTTGTTTTTATTATGTTTTTATTCTTTGGCTGATAAATGTTTTTTTTTTTTTTTGCTCTTTCATGTGTTGAGAGTGAAAGCTTCCTATTTTGAAGGTGGTATACTAATTCAAAATGAACAACAAGATAATGTTTATTCTGCATGATATCTGAGGCTTAAATTATGCTGTATTCATGGCATCTGTCCCAGTCTGATTTCCACATCTTATGCTAACCAGTCATTTTTTTTTGTAGACTATGTGAGAGTTAAAAGGACAGTGTGTTCAAAACGATTTCCAGCTGATTAGTTAAGACCTTGCACTTTCTCATTTAACGTCCCTGATGCCAGAATAACTGTATCTGCCACCTCTTTTATTTGGTATAAGATGATATTAATACCATTAAAATCTCTTTATAAGAATGCCTGATTAATGAAACATGACATTTAGAAGTTGACTTTAAATGTCTAATTTCCTTATTCAAGATGAACTTATTCATGAGAAATTAACTTTATGTCGGTATATTTGGGCATTAGGAATTCATTTATCTTTTCAAAATTACCTTTAATGATGAAGAAATAAATGCTATCAGCTTAAGTGCCCAGAGGACAGGTGTAGAAACTAACTGATTCTTATGGTTAAAATGAAATTGGTAGACACATAAAATGCTATAAGCGAAAAGAAAGCAGAGTCTAGATATTTGAGGAAGAATAGAAAAAAAAAGAAATAATATATGTGCATGTTAAAGACTCTGTGTGCAAAATGGCACAAACACCCACAAACATAGACACACACACAGAGTCACACACACAGACACAGAGATACAAACACAGAGATACACACACAGAGTCATGTACACACAGACACACAGATACATAGGTACACAGACACAAACACACATGCAGCAGAAGTAAGGATGCTGGAGAAGGCATCTCTGGGAAGAGCTGTTGCTTCTCTTGTGGAAGGAGGTGAGAAGGTCCTTCACAGCTCAGTGCACACCCTCTCCAAAGCCTCAGGTCGGCTAGATTTAAGAAGGAGGCATCTAGCAGAGCAGAAACAGGATCTGTGAATCTGAAATTTGAAGGTAAGAGAAGGTACTTCAGAATCTGGTATTCTTTACTCTTTTGGCTGTTCAACCTATTTTGATATGAAAATCAACTTTCACACAGCATTGCAAGCAACTGCTTCTTCCTCATGGACCGTAGTACTCTGTATATGAGAAAAGCATTATTAAAGTACCTCCAAAATAAGGACATATACTACTTCATGATCATTTTTTCCATTTCTGGGCAAATTAATTCTAGATACCCTAAATATTTTGTTATTTGTAAACTAAAATTCAAGTTTTTGAATTTATAATTACCAAGTATGACTTAAATTTTAAATTAGTCCATTTTTTGTTGTTTTATATATAGCACAATATTTGACATGGGTATTTTATAAAGAATGGAAATTTATTTGTTGCTATTCTGTCAACGAGGAAGTTGAAATCCAGGAGCTTTTCAGTTGGTGAGAGTTTTCTTCCTGTGCCATCTCATGGTAGAAGGTAGAAGAGTAGGAGGACAAAGAGCAGGAAGGGGATGTTCCAGACTCAGTTTTTTTTTCTTTTTTTTAATTCTTTATTAATTACACTTTATTCACTTTGTATCCCCCCTGTGGTTCCCTCCCTCCTCTCGTCCCAATCCCTCCCTTCCTCCACCCTCTGCATGCATGCCCTTCCACAAGTCCACTGATAGGGGAGATCTTCTTTTCCTTCTACCCCATCCTAGTGAATTAGGTCTCATCAGGAGTGGCTGCATTGTCTTCTTCTGTGGCCTGGTAATGCTGCTTCCCCCTCAAGGGGAGGTAATTAAAGAGCAGGCCAATCAGTTCATGTCAGAGACAGTCCCTGTTCCTATTACAATGGAACCCATTTGGATACTGAACTGCCATGGGCTACATCTGTGCAGGGGTCTTAGGTTATCTCCATGCATAGTCCTTGGTTGGAGTATCAGTCTCAGGAAAGACCCCTGTGCTCAGACCCTTTGGTTCTGTTGCTCTCCTTGTGGAGTTTCTGTCCTCTCCAAATCTTACTGTTTCCCACTTCTTTCCTAAGATTTCCTGCACTCTGTCCAAAGGTTTCCCAAAAGTCTCAGCATCTGCTTTGATAGTCTGCAGGGCAGAGCCTTTCAGAGGTCCTCTGTGTCAGGCTCCTGATTGTTCCCTCTTTTCTCCTTCTTCTGATGTCCATCCTCTTTGCCTTTCTGGATAGGAATTGAGCATTTTAGCAAGAGTCCACCCTCTTTATTAGTGTCTTTAGGTATACAGATTTTAGTAGGCTTATCACATATTATATGTCTATCTGAGTGAGTATTTACCATGAGTGTCTTTCTGCTTCTGGGATAGCTCACTCAGGATGATCTTTTCCAGATCCCACCATTTACCTGCACATTTCATGATTTCCTTGTTTTTTATTGCTGAGTAATATTCCATTGTGTAGATATACCACAATTTGTGCATCCATTCCTCCACTGAGGGGCATCTGGGCTGTTTCCAGCTTCTGGCTATTACAAATAAGGCTGCTACAAACATGGTTGAGCAAATGTCCTTATTGTGTACTTGAGACTCTTTTGGGTGTATGCCTAGGAGCGGTATAGTTGGATCTTGAGGAAGCACTATTCCTAGTTGACTGAGAAAGCACCAGATTGCTTTCCAGAGTGATTGTAAAAGTTTACATTCCCAACAGCAATGGAGGAGGGTTTGCCTTTCTCCACAACCTCTCCAGCATGTGTTGTCTCTTGAATTTTTGATCTTAGCCATGCTGATGGGTATAAGGTGAAATCTTAGGGTCATTTTGATTTGCATTTCCCTGATGGCTAATGAGGTTGAGCATTTCTTTAAGTGTTTCTCTACCATTCAATATTCCTCTATTGAGAATTCTCTGTTTAGCTCTGTACTCCGTTTTTTAATTGGATTACTTGATTTTTTGCTGTTTAACTTCTTTAGTTCTTTATATATTCTGGATAAAAGCTCTCTGTCAGATATAGGGTTGGTGAAGATCCTTTCCCAATCTGTAGGCTGTTGTTAACTGGATGTCTACATGTAGAAAAATGCAAATAGTTCTATACTTATCACCCTGCACAAAACTAAAGTCCAAGTGGATCAAAGACCTCAACATAAAACCAGACACACTAAACTGCTTAGAAGAAAAAGTGGGGAAGAGCCTTGAACTCATTGGCACAGGAGACAACTTCCTGAACAGAACACCAACAGCACAGGCTCTAAGAGCAACAATCAATAAATGGGACCTCATGAAACTGAAAACCTTCTGTAAAGTAGACTCAGTTTTTTTTTTTTAAATTCAAGAATCCATTTCAGGAAATTAAACCACCCCTGGGATAGGAGCTTTAATCCATTTTTCTAGGATTGCCTCTTGAAAGTCTTCCTCTTATCACTGTGCATTAGGAGGTAATTTTCTATTGCATCAATTTTGGTGTATTAGAGCATGAACATTATTAATACCTTTTTCTTTGTTCTCCCAGCTTCACAAATCTATAGCTAATAAGCTAAAACTATATATATTCATGGTGGACAAAATGGTGCTTTGATGTACAGGAATAGTATAAAATTAGGAAAACCAAGCAAGTCAACATTTGCAACACTGTATGTTTTGTAGCAAGAATATTTAACATTTCTCACAGAAGTTTACTTTCTTAACAATGTAAACAACATATTATTACTAACTATGGTTACTATGTTGAACAATAGACCTCCAAAGTCCCTCATGTGATCTAACAGAAGATTCATGTTCTCTGGGTATCACTTCCCCTTTTCTCCCTTTGCTTTACAGCTTTTGGCTACCATTGTTCTAGTCAGTGTGTCTCTGAGTTCACATTCTTATAAATGTGATTATACAATATCTATCTCACTGTGCCTGGCTTATTCTACTTAGTAAAATAAAGTATTTCTTCCTCTTTTAACATTGAATATTATTTCATGATGCCTACATGTATTTTTAAAATCTAATTATTTGTATATAAGTGGGTTTTCATACTTGGGCTATTATGGATACTGCTAAAATCAGCTTAAGAGTTCAGATTGAGTGGGGCAGCTGTCTTGAGAACTTCTATGGGTAAGAGGAGATTCCCCCCCTGCCTAACAAAGACCACAGCTACTACTCAGGGTTATAAAAGAAACATTGATAAAATTTAAACCACATATAGATCCCCACACATTAATAGTGGGAGACTTCAACACCCCACTCTCAACAAAGGACAGGTCAACCAAACAGAAAGTAAACAAAGAAACAATGTCTCTGACAGAGGTCATAAATGAAATGGACCTCACAGACATCTACAGAACTTTACACCCAAACACAAAAGAATTTACCTTCTTCTCAGCACCTCATGGAACCTTCTCCAAAATAAACCATATAGTTGTTCACAAAGCAAGCCTCAACAGATACAAGAAGACTGAAATAATCCCTTGTATCCTGTCTGATCACCATGGAATAAAGCTGGACTTCAACAACAACAGAAATAGCAAAAAGCCTACACACACATGGAAACTGAACAAGTTGTTACTAAATGACAGCTGGGTCAGGGAAGAAATAAAGAAAGAAATTAAAGTCTTCCTAGAACTCAATGAAAATGAAGACACAACATACCCAAACTTGTGGGACACAATGAAAGCAGTGCTAAGAGGAAAGTTCATAGCACTAAGTGCCTTCAAGAAGAAATTCGAGACAGCTCATTCAGGCAACTAAATGGCCCACTTAAAAACCCTAGAAAAAGAAGAAGCAGACACACCAAAAAGGAGTATACGGCTGGAAATAATCAAACTCAGGGCTGAAATCAATCAATTAGAAACAAATAAAACAATTCAAAGAATCAATGAAACCAAGAGCTGGTTTTTGAGAAAGTCAACAAGATCGACAAACCCTTAGCCAAGCTAACTGAAAGGCAGAGAGACACCACCCAAATCAACAAAATCAGAAATGAAAGGGGGGACATAACTACAGACACTGAGGAAATTCAAACAATCATTAGGACTTACTTCAAAAGTCTATATGCCACAAAATTTGAAAATCTAAATGAAATGGACAATTTTCTTGATCGATTTGACTTACCAAAGCTGAATCAGGACCAGGTAAATCAATTAAATAGTCCTATATCCCCCAAAGAAATAGAAGCAGTCATCAAAAGTCTCCCATCCAAAAAAAGCCCAGGACCAGATGGCTTCAGTGCAGAATTCTACCAGACCTTCAAAGAAGAGCTAACTCCAATTCTCTTCAAACTATTCCACAAAATAGAAACAGAAGGAATATTACCAAACTCATTGTATGAAGCCACAGTCACCTTGGTACCTAAACTTCACAAAGACTCAACAAAGAAAGAGAATTTCAGGCCAATCTCCCTTATGGACATTGATGCAAAAATACTTAACAAAATACTTGCAAACCGAATCCAAGAACACATCAAAGATATTATCCACTATGACCAAGTAGGCTTCATCCCAGGTATGCAGGGGTGGTTCAATATATGGAAATCCATCAATGTGATCCACCATATTAACAAACTGAAAGAAAACCACATGATAATCTCCCTAGATGCTGAAAAAGCATTTGACAAAATCCAACATCCATTCATGTTTAAAGTACTGGAGAGATCAGGGATACAAGGCACATATCTAAACATAGTAAAGGCAATATACAGCAAGCCTATAGCCAACATCAAACTGAACAGAGAGAAACTTAAAGCAATCCCACTGAAATCAGAGACAAGACAAGGCTGCCCACTCTCAACATATCTCTTCAACATAGTGCTGGAAGTCCTTGCTAGAGCAATAAGACAGTCGAAGGAGATCAAGGGGATACAAATAGGAAAGGAAGAAGCCAAATTACCACTATTTGCAGATGATATGATAGTATACATGAGTGACCCCAAAAACTCTACCAGGGAACTCCTACAGCTGATAAACACCTTCAGCAAAGTGGCTGGATACAAAATTAACTAAAAAAAATCAGTAGCACTCCTGAATACAAAAGACAAAAGGGCTGAGAAAGAAATTAGAGAAACAACACCATTCACAATAGCCACAAATGACATAAAGTACCTTGGTGTAACCCTAACCAAGGAAGTAAAAGACTTGTATGTAAAAAATTTCAAGTCTCTGAAGAAAGAATTAGAGGAACATATGAGAAGATGGAAAGGTCTCCCATGCTCATGGCTTGGCAGGATTAACATAGTAAAAATGGCCATCTTACCAAAAGCCATCTACAGATTTAATGCAATTCCCATAAAATTGCCAACACAATTCTTTACAGACCTGGAAAGAAAAATTCTCAACTTCGTATGGAATAACAAGAAACCGAGAATTGCTAAAACAATCCTCTACAATAAAAGATCTTCTGGAGGTATCTCCATCCCTGAACTCAAGCTGTACTATAGAGCAACAGTTATAAAAACTGCATGGTACTGGCATAGAAACAGAATGGTGGATCAATGGAATCGAACAGAAGACCCAGAAATAAACCCACACACTTACGGACACCTGATTTTTGACAAAAATGCCAAAACCATACAATGGAAAAAAGACAGCATCTTCAACAAATGGTGCTGGTCCAACTGGATGTCTACCTGTAGAAAAATGAAAATAGATCCATACTTACCACCCTGCACAAAACTGAAGTCCAAGTGGATCAAAGACCTCAACATAAAACCAGACACATTAAATCGGCTAGAAAAAAAAGTGGGGAATAGCATAGAACTCATTGGTACAGGAGAAAACTTCCTGAATAGAACACCAACAGCACAGGCTCTAAGAGCAACAATCAATAAATGGGACCTCATGAAATTGAAAAGCTTCTGTAAAGCAAAGGACACCATCATCAAAACAAAGCGACTGCCTACAGATTGGTAAAGAATCATCACCAACCCTTTATCTGACAGAGGACTCATATCCAGTATATATAAAGAACTAAACAAGCTGAAAAGCAGCAAACCAAGTAATCCACTTAAAAAATGGGGAACAGAGCTAAAGAGAGAATTCTCTGTAGAGGAATATCGAATGGCAGAGAAGCACTTAAAGAAATGCTCAACTTCATTAGCCATTAGGGAAATGCAAATCAAAACAACCCTGAGATTTCACCTTACAGCCATCAGAATGGCCAAGATGAAAAACTCAAGGGACAACACATGCTGGAGAGGTTGTGGAGAAAGGAAAACCCTTCTCCACTGCTGGTGGGAATGTAAACTGGTACAACCACTCTGGAAATCAATCTGGCGCTTTCTCAGACAACTAGGAATAGTGCTTCCTCAATACCCAGCTATACCACTCCTAGGCATATACCCAAAATTTGCTCAAGTACACAATAAGAACATTTGCTCAGCCATGTTTATAACAGCTTAATTTGTAATAGCCAGAAGGTGGAAACAGCCCCGATGCCCCTCAACTGAAGAATGGATGCAGAAACTGTGGTACATCTATACAATGGAGTATTACTCAGCAATGAAAAATAAGGAAATCATGAAATTTGCAGGTAAATGTTGGGACCTGGAAAGGATCATCCTGAGTGAGTTGTCCCAGAAGCAAAAAGACACGCATGGTATATACTCACTCATATAAACATACAACATAGAATAAACCCCTAAAATCTGTACATCTAAACAAACTAAGCAAAAGAGAGGACCCTAACTAAAATGTTCAATCCCCATCCTGAAAGGCAAAGACGATGGACATGAGAAGAAAAAGAAAATAGGAAACAACCTCGGAATCTGCTATAGAGGCCTTCTGAAAGCCAGAAGAAAATAGGAAACAACCTTGGAACCTGCCACAGAGGGCCTCTGAAAGCCTCTGCAGTATAGACTGTCAAAGCAGATGCTGAGCCTGATGGAAAACTGATGGGCAGAGTGAATGGAATTTTATGTAAGAAGTGGGAAATAGTAAGAGCTGGAGGGGATGGGAACTGCACAAGGAGAGCAACAGAACAAGATAATTTGAACACAGGGAACTTCCCAGAGACTCATACTCCAACCAAGGACTATTCGTGGAGATAACCTAGAACCCCTGCACAGATGTAGCCCATGGCAGTTCAGTGTCCAAGCTGGTTACATAGTAATGGGAAGAGGGACTGCCTCTGACATAATCTGATTGGCCTGCTCGTTGATCACCTCCCTCTGAGAGGGGAGCAGCCCTACCAGGCCACAGTAGAGGACAATGCAGCCACTTTTGATGAGAACTGATAGACTAAGATCAGAAAGGAGAGGAGAACCTCCCCTATCAGTGGACTTGGGGAGTGGCATGCATGCAGAAAGGGGAGGGAGGGTGGGATCTGGAGGGGAGGTGGGAGGGGCTCATGGGGGATACAAAATGAATAAAGTGTAATTAATAAAAAAATATATATAACCCCCCCCCCAAAAAAAAAGAAAAAAAAAATGAGTTCAGATTGCTTTTTTTTTTTCTTTTTTTGGTTTTTTGAGACAGTGTTTCTCAGTGTAGTCTTGGCTACCATGGACTTGCTTTGTAGACCAGGCTAGCCTCAAACTCACAGAGATTTGCCTACCTCTGCCTCTCCCAGGTTGTTTTTGATGCACTTATTTTCACATATATATATATTCAAAGAAGATTTTTGGATTATATGGTAGTTCTATTTTTTAGACTTTAAAGAACCTCCACAATGTATTTCATAAGGACTATATCTGTTTACATTGCCACTACCAATATGCAAGGATTTTCTCTTTTTTTTTCATATCTTCATTAATATTGCTTTAGCTCAGTTTTTGTGAAGTCATCCTGTTAATTGTGAGGTGATATCTCATTGCAGTTTTATTTGCATTTCTCATTAACTATGACATTTAAAAACTTTTAATATACATTTAATGTCATTAATGTGGATACAGATGCTTTGTATGTTTGAGACAAATAAGCATTTGATTTGGTCATGTTGGGTGCTCTGCACATCTTTTTTAGGTGAAGTTTGTTTTCATTTTGATATTTTTATTGGGATCATTATGTATTATTACAGTGGAGGTATCAAAGTCTTTAGCTTTATATTGGTATTTCTCTGTGTATACATTAATGTATGGATAACATATGTTATATTCATTTTATAGTATTTTGTATAATATTAAAATTGTAAATTCATGAGGAGAGCATAATATAGTATATATACTAAGAGGATACATCACAAACAATGGTTATATTTTATTGATGAGTGACTAGTCAACTTTATAGAATAATTGTTTTATCTATCTCCTTTTAATAATTTTTCACTCAGTTTATTTTTTATACTGTAAATTCAGACACTTGATTTCTCATATAATGATTTTTTCTTTCTCTCTCTTTCTTTTTCTCCTCCTCTTCCCACTCCTTCCTCCTTTTCCTCCTCCTTACCCCTTTCTCCTCGTCGTCTTCCTCTTCCTCATTTTCTTTGCTTTCTTTCTTTGCTTTCTTTCTTTTCTTTCTTTCTTTCTTTCTTTCTTTCTTTCTTTCTTTCTTTCTTTCTTTCTTTCTTTCTTTCTTTCTTTCTCTTTTTTTTTTTTTTTGAGACAGGATCTCTGTATTTTGTCTTGGGTATCCTGGAACTAGCTCTATAGACCAGTTCTGTGAGTTCAAGGCCATGAATTCACAAAACCCTGTCTACCTCTGCCTTTCTAGTGTTGGGATTAAAGGTTTTTACTAACGTTCCTGGTCACATGTTAATGTGACCTTTAAAGTTTAATTCAGGTACTTTATTTTTCTTTTATTTTTTAATGATTATCTGTCTGTCTGTCTATCTATCTATCTATCTATCTATCTATCTATCTATCTATCTATCTATTTTCTATCATCTATCATCTATCTAGTATGTCTCTGTGTGTGTGTGTGTGTCTGTGTGTGTACATCTGTGTGTGATGTGTGTGTGTGTGTGTGTGTGTGTGTGCATGCACGCATGCTCACTCATGCCATGGTATTCATATGCAACTTGTAGTAGTTGGGTTTCTTCTTTCTCTACATTTGTCCTGCGGATCAAATCAGGTGTCAACCTTGGTGGCAAACACCTTAGTCTCCTAATTTATCTTGCTGGTATTTTCATTTTTGTTGTTGTTGTTGTTGTTGTTGTTGTTGTTGGATATGATACTATACAGCCTAGGCTGGCCTTGTACTTACTCATGGCCCTTCTTCAGCTTCCAGAGGACTGGATTACAAACATGTACCATAAAACCTGGATATAGGAGTTTCTAAAAGGCACCTTGTAATTGGTTTAAAAATAAATTCATATGTCCCATGTCTTTGATTATAAAATGCAATTTGTTTACATTTAATGAAATTATAGGTAGGTAAAGACATTGCTGTTTTTGTGTTGGTTTTAGATTCCCCTTTTCTTTTTTTCCCTTTTCATTTTTTTTTATCTTTTCCTGCTTTTCTGTGTGTACCAGAGGTTTTATTCTTATATTATTGTGGAATGTGCATATCTTATAATAGTCTTGTTTAAGTTCATACCTATCTTTACTCATCCCTGATTGTTTTTGATGCCATTATTTACATCTTTTTTGTATACTGCATATCCATTAATAAGCTGTCACAGCTATAATTATTCTTAGTACTGCTGCCATTCAGCATTTATACTAAAGTGATCCAGTAGAAAGATTGTCATCACAGTGTTAGTCTCCAAATTTGATTCTCTTCTTACCCTCAAGTAGGCACTGTGGTTTTGAGATTCCTTTGTGTTGTATTTAATGTTATTTGATTACAGTATAATGAACTCCCTTTAGTATTGCTCATATGGCTACCCACTGGTAATGAATGAACACAGCTTCTGTGTGCCTGAGAATGTCCATATTCATCCTGAGTTTTTAAGAGACAGTCTTAGCAGCTGTAGTATTCACATGTGTTGGCCATATTAAGATTTTAGTTCTTCTAAATTTTTACACCATTTTCTTAAGGTCTGTGATGATTCTGCTGAGAAATCTTATGGCAGCCTTGCAGAAATTTTGTTTTATGAGATGAGAGTCTTAAAAAAATGACTCAGAAATTCTCTCTTTGTCTTTTACTTTTGGAAATTGGATTATAATATGTCTCAGTGAATATACTCTATGCTTAAACTGTTGGGTGGTTTTTCACTCCCAGAAATCCACACTTCAGTTTGGAAATTGTTTCTTTAAATTGCCTTTTGCCCCCTTTTAACACTTTGTTTATTCTGTAGCACCTGTGAAGCATATATTGATCTAGTGGATGATGTCCTGTAACTGGATGCTTTCTTCATACTGTTTTACTTAAGAAAACCTGTTTTTATAAGCTGATGGCTTCAAATGACCCTTTTATTTGCTTCCTGCTTCTTTAATCTGTTTAATTTAATTTCTTCCTTTTGGCAGAACTTCTAATTTTGTTTTTTATTGTTTTTCTGAGTTTTTGGTTTAGGTATTCACTGGTGTTCATATAAGTCAGTGCATTTCCTTTAGATGAGGTTCTTGAATAATAATAATAATAATAATAATAATAATAATAATAATTATTATTATTATTATTATTATTTTGGTCAAGCTGCCCTTTAACTGAAGGCATGGCTGGATCTGATCTTCAAGGGCTAGTGTATAGTGTGTGTGTGGGGAGGGGGAGGCTGCTGGGATAGGCTTGACTTTAGGTGGTCCTGGCACATAAAGCTATAGTTGTTTGATGCATATGTCTGTGGCCTTGTGCTCATTCATTCTGACTCCTTCATGAAGAAGGTGTTTTATGCTGTAGTGTCTGGGTAGGTGTGACCCAGAAAATGTGAAATTGTTCATTTTATTACATCAGTACAAACCATTACTACAATTCATTTCTTTTGTTGTGAGAGTCTTCTGGTAGAAATAATGTCTGAAGTAGAATGGCAACAAGTAAGTCTATAAATCTAAGGAAGAGAATCTTGACAAAATAACCATCCAGGAAGGTCAGTGTCCTTTCTTTGTAATTATTCTATTTTGTAATTTTAGTTTTTATTCTTAGTTTATAATTATCTTATAGGTTTTGGAGTCAAAGTTATGTTGGGTTCTTAAAAGCTAGTGTATCCACCCCTTTTCACTGGAGATTTCTGTTTATTATTTTGTAAAAGACTGAATTATTCTGCATTAAATTTTTATAAACATTAACTGGTAAAGCGATGGAGATTATCATTTCTGGAAAGTTATTTTCAAGGATTTGATTCCCTTAGTAATTGTTATGATTTTATATTTCACAATTTGTTTTTTTGTATACTCTTATTAACTCAGTTTTCTGAGAAATATGAGTGTGGGTCACTAAAACAGCACTTCAGAATGGCATTTCACTATTTTCACTTTCATAGAATGTCCAGTAATATCTGGTGAGAAGTTAGTTTAGGACAGCAGCTAAAGGTTACTGTCAGGTAAAGGTTACTCTTTTTTTTGTTGTTGTTTTTTAAGTTTTATTTTTTTAATATTAGTTAAAGTTTGTTAACTTTGTATCCCTGCTATATCCCACTCCCTCTTTCCCTCCTAATCCCACCCTCCCACCTTTATCTCCTCCCTGCCCCTTTCCAAGTCCACTGACAAGGGAGAACCTCTTCCTCTTCCATCTGATACTGGTTTATCAGGTGTCTTCAAGACTGGCTGCAAAGTCCTCCTCTGTGGCCTAGCAAGGCTGCTTCTCCCAGGGGCGGGAGGAGGTCAAAGAGCCTGCCATCGAGTTCATGTCAGAAACAGTGCCTGTTCCCCTTATTAGGGTACCCACTTGGATACTGAGCTACCAAGGGCTACATCTGAGCAGGGGCTCTAGGTTGTATCCATACATGGTCCTTGTTTGGAGAAACAGTCTCATAAAAGACCCCTGTACCCAGATATATTTGGACCTTGTGGAACTCCTGTCCTCTCCAGGTCGTATTAACCCCCCCCCCCCCACACACACACTTTTTTTTTGGTTCCCTGCATTTTGCCGGAGGTTTGGTTTTGAGTCTTAATATCTGTTTTGATTCACTGCTAGGTAGTCTTTCAGAGGCCCTCTGTGGTAGGCTCCTGTCCTGTTACTTGCTTGCTCCTACATCCAATGTCCATCCCATTTGTCTTTCTAAGTGAGGATTGATCATCGTACCCTGGGTCCTCTTTCTTGTTTATCTTCTTTAGGTGGATAGATTTCAGGTTATTTATCCTATCTTATAGGACTATATAAGTGAGTATATACCTTGTGTGTCTTTCTGCTTTTGGGATGCCTTACTCAGGATGATCGTTTCTAGGTCCCACCATTTGCCTGCAAATTTCATGATTTCCTTGTTTTTAATTGCTGAGTAGTATTCCATTGTGTAAAAGTACCACAATTTCTGTATCCATTCCTCAACTTAGGGACATCTGGGTTGTTTCCAGGTTCTGGCTATTACGAATAAAGCTGCTACAAACATGGTTGAGCAAATGTCCTTGTTGTGTATTGAGCCTCTTTTGGGTATATGCCTAGGAGTGGTATAGCTGGATCTTGAGGAAGCACTATTCCTAATTGTCTGAGAAAGCGTCAGATTGATTTCCAAAGTGGTTGTACAGGTTTGCATTCCCACCAACAATGTAAGAGGGTTCCCCTTTCTCCACAACCTCTCCAGCATGTGTTGTCACTCGAGTTTTTCATCTTGGCCATTCTGGTGGGTGTCAGGTTAAATCTCAGGGTCATTTTGATTTGCATCTCTCTGATGGCTAAGAACATTGAGCATTTCTTTGTTTCTCTGTCATTCTGTATTCCTCTACTAAGAATTCTCTGTTTAGCTCTGTACCCCATTTTTTAATCAGATTGTTTGATTTGCTGCATTTTAAGTTCTTTAGTTCTTTATATATTCTAGATATCAGCCCTCTGTCAGATGTAGGGTTGGTGAAGATTCTTTCCCAGTCTAAGGCTGTCATTTTGTTTTGATGACTATGTTCTTTGCTTTACAGAAGCTTTTCAGCCTCGTAAGGTCCCATTTATTGATTGTTGCTCTTAGAGCCTGTGCTGTTGGTGTTCTGTTCAGGAAGTTGTCTCTTGTGCCAATGAGTTCCAATGTCTTACCTACTTTTTCTTCTAACTGATTTAGTGTATCTGGTTTTTATGTTGATATCTTTGATCCACTTGGACTTTAGTTTTGTGCAGGGTGATAAATGTGGATCTATTTTCATTTTTCTGCATGTAAACATCTTGTTGGACCAGCACCATTTGTTGAAGATGCTGTCTTTTTTCCACTGAATGGTTTTGGCTTCTTTGTCAAAAATCAAATATCCATAGATATGTGGGTTTAATTTTGGGTCTTCTATTCAGTTCCATTGATCTACGATTCTATTTCTATGCCAATACCATGCCATTTTTATTACTATTGCTCTGTAGTACAGCTTGAGATCAGGGATGGAGATGCCTCCAGATGATCTGTTGTTGTACAGGATTGTTTTGGAAATCCTGGGTTTTTTGTTTCTCCATATGAACTTGATAATTTTTCTCTCAAGCTCTACAAAGAATTGTGTTGGTATTTTGATGGGAATTGCATTGAATCTGTAGATTGCTTTTGGCAGAATAGCCATTTTCACTATGTTAATCCTACCGATCCATGAGCATGGGAGATCTTTCCATCTTCTGAAATCTTCTTCAATTTCTTTCTTCAGAGACTTGAAGTTTTTCTCATACAGGTCTTTCACTAGCTTGGTTAGAGTCACTCCAAGACATGTTATTAGTGGCCATTGTGAAGGAGGTTACTTCCCTAATTTCTTTCTCAGCCCTTTTGTCTTGAATATACAGGACGGCTTCTGATTTTTTTGAGTTAATTTTGCCACTTTGCTGAAGGTTTTTATCAGCTGATGGAGTTCTCTGGTTGAATTTTTGGGGACGCTCATGTATACTATCATATCATCTGCGAATAGTGAAACTTTGACCTCTTCTGTTCCAATTTGTATTCCCCTGATCTCCTTTAGTTGTCTTATTGCTCTGGCTAGAACTTCAAGTACTATGTTGGAGAGATATGGAGAGAGTGGGCAGCCTTGTCTTGTCCCTGATTTCAGTGGGATTGTTTTGAGTTTCTCTCCATTGAGTTTGATGTTGGCTATAGACTTACAGTATATTGCCTTTACTATGTTTAGGTACGTTCCTTGAATCCCTGATCTCTCCAAGACTTTAAACATGAATGGGTGTTGGATTTTGTCAAATGCTTTTTCAGCTTCTAAGGAGATGATCATGTGGTTTTCCTCCTTCAGTTTGTTTATATGGTCGATTACATTGATGGATTTCCATATATTGAACCAGTCTTACATGCCTGGGATGAAGAGTTCTTAGTCATGGTGGATGATATCTTTGATGTGTTCTTGGATTCGGTTTGCCAGTATTTTATTGAGTATTTTTGCATCGATGTTCATAAGAGAGATAGGTCTGAGGTTCTCTTTTTTGTTGGGTCTTTGTGTGGTTTAGGTATTAAGGTGACTATGGCTTCGTAGAATGAGTGTGGTGAAGTTCCTTCTGTTTCTATTTTGTCGAATAGTTTGAGGAATATTGGTGTTAGTGCTTCTTTGACGGTCTGGTAGAATTCTGCAGTGAAACAATCTGGCCCAGGGCTCTTTTTGGAGGGGAAACTGTGAATGACTGCTTCAAGTTCCTTGGGGGATATAGGGCTATTCAATCTTTCTACCTGATCTTGACTTAATGTTGGAAGATGGAATCTATCAAGAAAACTGTCCATTTCATTTACATTTTCAAATTTTGTGACGTGTAGTCTTTTGTAGTATGACCTAAGGATTGTTTGGATTTCCTCATTGTCTGTAGTTATGTCCCCCTTTTCATTTCTGATTTTGCTGATTTGGATAGATTCTCTCTGCTTTTTACTTAGTTTGGCTAAGGGCTTGTCTATCTTGTTAATTTTCTCAAAGAACCAGATTTTTGTTTCATTGATTTTTTTGAATAGTTTTATTTGTTTCTAATTGGTTGATTTCAGCCCTGAGTTTGATTATTTCCAGCCTTCTGCTCCTCTTGGGTGTATCTGCTTCTTTTTTTTCCTAGGGTTTTCAGTTGGGCCATTAAGTTGCTTGTATATGATATTAGAAATTTCTTCTTGAAGGCACATAGTGCTATGAATTTTCCTCTGAGCACTGCTTTCAAAGTGTCCCATAAATTTGGGTATGTTGTGCCTTCATTTTCATTGAATTCTAGGAAGTCTTTAATTTCTTTCTTTATTTCTTCCATGACCCAGCTGTCATTGTGTAGCAAGTTATTCAGTTTCCATGTGCGTGTCTGCTTTTTGTTATTTCCATTGTGTTGAGGTCCAGCTTTAGTCTATGGTGGTCAGATAGAATCCAAGGTATTATTTCAATCTTCTTATATCTGTTGAGGCTTGCTTTGTGACCAACTATAAGGTCTATTTTGGAGAAGGTTCCATGTGGTGCTGAAACGAAGGTATACTCTTTTGAGTTTGGGTGAAAAGATCTGTAGATGTCTATTAGGTCCATTTGATTTAGGCACTCTGTAAGTGACTTTATTTCCCTATTTGGTTTCTGTCTAGTTGATCTGTCCCTTGGTGAGAGTGGGTTGTTGACGTCTCCCACTATTAAGGTATAAGGATCAATATGTGATTTAAGCGTTAATAATGTTTTATTTACGAATGTAGGTGCTCTTGTATTTGGGGCATAGATGTTCAAAATTGTGATGTCCTCTTGGTGGATTTTTCCTTTGATGAGAATATAGTGGCCTTCCTTATCTTTTTGTTTAATTTTGGTTGAAAGTCTATTTTTTTAGATATTAGGATGGCTACTTCAGCTTGTTTTCTGGAACCATTTGTTTGAAAAACACTTTTCTAGCTCTTTACTCTGAGGTAGTGTTTATCTTTGTTACATAGGTGTGTTTCTTGAATGCAACAGAAAGTTGGATCTTGTTTCCGCAACCATCCTGTTAGTCTGTGTCTTTTTATTGGGGAGTTGAGTCCATTGATGTTGATAGATACTAGTGACCAACAATTGTTACTTTCTTTTGATGTCGGGTTGCTGGTGTTGCTGAGTTTCATTACCTGTATTCTTTTTTTTTTTTTTTTTTTTTGTGTGTGTGTGTGTAGTTATCTATTTCCTCTGTTTCGTTAGATGTAGTTGTTTTCTTTGGGTTTGAGTTTCCATTCTAGTAACTTCTGTAGAGCTGAGTTACTGTGTAGACATTGTTTAAATTTGGTTTTGTCATGGAATATTTTGAATTCTCTGTCTATGTTGATTGAAAGTTTTGCTGGGTATAGTCGTCTGGGTTGGCATCTGTGGTCCCTTAAGAACTATATGATTTCTGTCTAGACCCTTCTGGCTTTCATAGTTTCTGTTGAGAAATCTGGTGTGATTCTGATAGGTCTACCTTCATATGTTACATGGCCTTTTTCCCTTGCTGCTTTAAAAAATTTTTTTTTTTTTTTTTGTTCTGCAGTTTCAGTGTTTTGACTATGATGTGATGTGAAGAATTTCTTTTCTGGTCTAGTCTATTTGGTGTTCTGTAGGCCTCTTATATGTTTATGGACATCTCTTTTAAAGGTTACTCTTAAAACAACTCTGTGGGTGGAAGTTTTCTTATGCACACCTAGTTCCAGATGAATCATTTCAAGAGCTTGATTATCTAGCATGTGTCTATATTTCATGCTTATTACATATTTTGGAAACTTTATTTTTAGTTCCTTGTTCTAAAGGTACAGCTTTGATTTGAGCTTGAATATTCTCAGGATTTGCAATTATAATTTTGTTATTTGAGATTAAAATAAACACTCAAAATCAGGAAGTTACCTAAAAATGTTATTATTGTAAGTGTTAAATTTTTTTCTTCAACTTACTCATCTAAACTTGCTTATTAAATTTAAAATATTCCAACATAGATTTCAAATTTAGCATCGAATTACATGAAATCTTTTGAGGTTTATGTATGCACTATGAAGTTTTAAATTTGAAGCCCATCGATTCTGTCTGATAGTCATCATATTCAGTAACAGGAGGAAGTTCCTAGCTTAAATGGAGGTATATATTACTTATTCTATAACATTCACGTGTTAATGACCCTTGGGTATTTGCCGATCTTGAAATTATATGATCAGAGTTGAGAGTTTACTTCTATTTTTATTATTCTTTTCAGAGACAATTTTTCTATGCAGTATAGAATTTTCTATGTCCTTGAACTTGGTATGTATCCTAGGTTAGCCTCAAACTCACTGCCATTCTCCTCCTATAGTTTTCTCAGTGCTGGAGCTACAGGTTGTGTATAGCACAGTGCTGAGCTGTTCTTATATTACCCTTCCAAGGAACAGGGCTTTTCTATACAACAACCTGTTTATATTAACATTACTCTGCTACCTGCAGTCATGTCCAGCATTGGTGACAGTTCCACCTCGATTTCTATTTTTCATGACAAATTAAAGCACCCTAAGCAGAAGCTCCAGATTTTAAATCTTATATCTTCTTTATTTGTTCTAATTTCAGAAAACTGCAAATAATTATCATACAACAGAGCTCAGGTCATATATTTCAGTAGAAGACATTTTTGAACAAAGTGATATTTAAGCTAATTTTTAGTTAAGCATACTATCGTCAGATTCTAAATCTGAAATAGTCCAAAAGCACAACACTTTTGAGTGCTAATATATTGTCATAAGAGAAAACTGCTGTTTTCATACATTGGGTCACAATAAAAATGCAGTTATATAAAAATTTGTATAAAAATATTTTCAGGCCATGTGTGCAAGGTATATAAAAATACAACTGAGTTTTGTGTTGGACTTAGGTCCTATTCACAGTGTTATCTCCTTATGTGTATGCAATCATTCCAACCTTCTCCCACTCAAAAAATTTAAAACTTGAGGCACATCTTATGGCAATATTTAAGGTATTGGCCTATCAATGTCCATGCTGAGTGATAGAGATGACGAAAATATAGTCAGTTGTTCACACTCAAGAACAATTTATCATTCTTTTTCCATCCTGGATTTTATGAGAATGAATGAGATTTTTCTCAAAGCTCAATTTATATAAATTTCTTATAGAAATGAAAGCTTGATTTTAGTAGTATTATGAAATATATGTTGTGTCTTCATCTCTCTACAACATAAATACCAATACAAGTTTATTTTACTACTTTTTTTTTCATTTTTAAGATGGGATGAGTTCATTCCAAGCTTTGTATCTCTTCTATCAAGCATATTTTTTTATTTGACAATGTTGTATAGCACTTTCCTTTGATATCAAAATCTACCTTCCTGGAAGGGAGCTAGTTAGGACACAGAATGTTAAGGGGGAAGTGAAACAATGAATATTTTACGGGAGATAAAATATTTCATTCCACAAGAGAAGCTCATTAAGCTCAGGAAGTAAACAACTCAATGGCTTCAGGAAGTCCCTGAAAAAAGATTAGATTTACTAAGCCCCTCCTTCCCGAAGCATACATAAGCAGTAAGAACTTTTGAAAGACACTGTTGGACAAGCTGAACTGCCTGGAAGAAGCAGAGACAAACGAGGGCCTCTGGAAAAGATAGTCTCCCAGCTATTTAGCTGTCTGCAGATTGTGCAGTATACTCCAGGATTCCTTTTTCAGTGAGCTTTCACCCATGCTGGGGTGAATTTTGGTCATACAGTTGTTTTGAGTTATTTCTGCTTCTGTAAGTAACCCCAATTAAAAACTCATTTGAATTTCAAAGTTTTTTCAAAGGTGGACTTCGGTGGTATCCACATTGGTTCACTTTTTAGGATGAGTAGATATTTGTTCATGTCTTCCCAGGCATACATAGGGATAGACCCAAAATTATACACCAGTTAAGTAGTCTGGTGCCTTTTATTCCTGGTTTAAAAAATATCTACAGAGGCTTACAGGATATTAGTGGAACTACAGTGGCAAGTAGGTACCATGCTTACTGTGAAGGCCTGCATTTGATCTTTAGTATCCACACTAAACCTGGATGCAGGAATGCTCTGTTATAATCCAAGTGCTAGGGAAGCAGAGATAGGATTTTCTATCTCTGCTTAGCTGCCAACTAGTTTAGGTGAAACATTGCATTCCAGGTTCAGTAAGAGACAGTCTTCTTTTAAAATGGCGTAAATCAATTAAGATTGTTACTGATGTTACTTTGACCACTGACTTAGTGTTCTATTTCTGTGAAGAGATAACATGAACAGAACACTTAATTGGGGCCTTGGTTATAGCTTCAGAGGGTTAATTAATTATCATTATGGCAGGATGCATGGTAATGTGGAGGCCAGAAGGCATGGTGCTGGAGCAGTAGATAAGAGCTTTACATCCTGATTTGAAGGCAGCAGAGAGAAAGAGAGAGGGAGGGAGAGGGAGAGAGAGAAGAAGGGAGAGGAGGTAAGGGAGGAAGGGAGGGGAAGAGAAGAAGGAAGGGGAAGGGAGGGGAGGAGGAGAGGAGGAGAGAGAGACACTAGGCCTTACATGAGTATTTGAAACTTCAAAGTGCACCCTCAGTGACATACTTCCTTCAACAAGGCACACCTCCCAGTCTGTCTAATCCTTCTCAAGCTCTTCATTAACTGGGAATGAAACATGCAAATATATAAGCCTATGGCGGCCATTCTCATTCAAATTGTCATACTCTCCACATACACTCATACAACCCCCCCCCACATACACTCATACAAACACACAATACAGCTATAACAATAAAAGCACTAATTCTCTATTAACTAATTAATGAAGTCTATCCAGAATTGTACATAGACTATGATCTTTTCAGTTGGATAAAAAGTGTTTGTTGCCATAAAGTTGATTATTTGCTTTGAAAGACTCAGTAAACTCTGCCTTCAGTTACAGCTTTACTTTTTACCCTACAGAGATTACCTTTTTCATTTCTTTTGTCATGTTCCAAATGTAGATGAGGCAATTAGAAAGTGACATCTCAGCAAGGACTCTTGCAAATGTCTTACTGCCAGATGGTGTCACATTTTACATTTCTCTCTGCTATTGGGAGATCATCCACAGGCTTAGAATTTCTTAATGCTCTATAAGAACTGTTTGTTTGTTCTTTTTATTTTTCCTGCTTTTTTAAAAATTTCCTGGTTTTTTTTTTTCATCTTTTTTTCTTATCCCCTAATTTCTTCCAGAGCCTCTTTCCTTTCTACTAATCCAACATTTTATGCCTTTTCTCTCTTAAGAACAAAACATAAGCTACGAAAAACCATGGAGTTTGTGTCTCCTAGAAGCTATCATTTATAAATAGCTTCCTGGATAAGGGTGCAGCTGCAAGCCCACTTTTGCTTCAGGCTAAGATTTTTTATCTGGTGTGATCTTGTCAGGCCTTATGCATGCAGTCACAGTCTCTGTGAGTTCATGTGTTTGTCTACCTTGTTGTATCTGAAAAATACTATTTTCTTAAAACCATTCACCACCTCTACCTTTTACAGTCTTTCTGCCCCATTTTCCACATGGATCCCTGAGCCTTGAATTGACAGGTATGACAAAAACATCTCATTCAGGGCTGAGGGGTTCCTACATCTCTTACTATCTGTTTATTGTCAAGTGTGGGGGGTCTTTGTGTTAATTACAATGTACTGCAAAGAGAAGCTTCTTTGCCAAGGTTGAGTGCCTCAGTAAGGCGTGCAGCAGTATGTCATTAGGAGTCGTTTTATTGCTATGTTCATTTAGCAGAACAATTGTAGTAGGTTTTTCTCCTGGCCCCAGGACTTATTTATTCTCAAGTTCTGGTCCTCAATAACAATATCATTGTTAGGCTCAAGAGGGGACCTTAATTTTAGAGGGGGATGAAGAGAACTCAGGAGACCAATCATTGATGCAATAGCAAGAGGTTTAATTGAGCCATCGTACGATGGGGCTGCCCCTCACAAAACCAGCAAGGAACAGCCAGGAGAGACAAAAGTCTGAGGTTTTTAAAGGAAGGAGCTCAGGAATTGTGGAGGTTGCGAGCTTGGCAACACTGGATTGGGTAGTTGACTTTTAAAATGATAGGTTCATTGTAGGCGTCAAGTCCATCTGGTCTCTCCCTGATCTGGGTTGGGGAGTTGTGATGTCTGGACTGGTTCCTAAGCAACATTATTGCATACTACAGATCTGGACATTCCTCTGCAGCACAGCATGGTGGAGACCTTTCCCATTCTTTTGCAATGGGGTGGGGTCTTGTTTCAATTCATCCACGCCTCCTCCTGCTTTCTTTAATAGTGTTGGGAGAATTTAGTTTAACATGGGGTATAGAATTTATAAAGAAACCTGTGTACATCCCATCTCAGAGTGGCTTTAAACCCAATCAAATGTGGTTGGTTATTTTCCTAACATTCACATCTTACAGGCAGGTTGTTAGAGTCTGCAGGTTTCATGTCTGAATGAACCTGAAGATTACTCTTCCCTCTGGGAGTGTTTATGGTAGCTTCTAGCACTATGGACAATAGCCAGTAGGAGTGAACCCTCCAGTTGAGTACCAGTTATATTTTCCATGTTTCTATGGTCTATTATGTTGTCTTTAGCGACAGGGTCTTTTTGTGGAGGGTAAACTATAACTTTGGCAGTACCCATTACTGTTTGGGGACTTATGAGACCTTTTGTCCAGCGACTAAAAAAGGTGTAATCAATTCCAGATCCTGGGGGGTTTACCTTGTGCCAGTTAGGTACCATTGAACAACACGATTTTTATGTCACTATCATGCACTTTTTATCACTATGGTTCTGTAGAATCACTAGAAATATAGGATGGTGATGCCTCCAGTAGGTTCTTAGTTATTCTGGGATTTTTTTTTTTTTTGTGTGTGTGTGTGTGTTTCCACAGGAAGCTTAAGATTTAGGAATTTTTTTTAAATTGTTTTATAGTTTTTATGGGTATTGTATTGAATTTGTAGATTGCTTTGGGTTAGATAGCATTTTCACACCATTAGTCAAAAAAAAAAAAAAATCTATGGGCATGGATGGTATTTCCTTTTTTTTTAATCTTCTTTTTTTTAATTTTATTTTTTTCTTATCAGTTACATTTTATTAACTCTGTATCCCAGCCTTGTCCCGATCCCTCATTCCCTCCCAGTCCCTCCCTCCCTCATCTCCACCGTGCCAAGTCCACTGATAGGGGGAACCTCCTCCCCATTCATCCGATCCTGTTTTATCAGGTATCTTCAGGACTGGCTGCAAAGCTCTCCTCTGTGGCCTAACAGGACTGCTCCTCCCTTGGGGGGTGGGGAGGCCAAAGAGCCAGTCATTGAGTTCCTGTTAGAAATAGTCCTTCTTCCCCTCACTATGGGAAACCAATTGGTTACTGAGTTACCACAGACTACATCTGAGCAGAGGTTCTAGGTTACATTCATACATGGTCCTTGGTTACATGTCAGTCTCAGAAAAGACCCTGTGCCCAGATATATTTGGTCCTTGTGGAGCTCCTATCCTTTCCTCATCAGACTAACTCCCCTTCTTTCTTATGATTCCCTGTACTCTGCCAAAGGTTTGGTCATGAGTCTTTGCTTTGAAAACACTGCTAGTTAGAGTTTTTCAAATGCGCTCAGTAGACTCCTGTCAATGTTTAATGTGCATCCCATCTGTCTTTCAAAACGAGGATTGATAATCTTACCCCATGTCTGCTCTCTTGATTATCTTTTTTAGGTGTATAGATTTCATTATGTTTATCATATCTTATAGGTCTATATAAGTGAGTATATACTGTGTTTGTCTTTCTCCTTCTGGGATATTTCACTCAGGATGATCTTTTCTAGATCCCACCATTTGCCTGCAAATTTCATGATTTCCTCCTTTTTGATTGCTGAGTAGTATTCCATTGTGTAAAAATACCACAATTTCTGTACACATTCCTCCGTTGAGGGACATCTGGGTTGTTTCCAGGTTCTGGCTATTACAAATAAAGCTGCTATAAACATGGTTGAGCAAATATCTCTTTTGTGTACTTGAGCAAACTTTGGGTATATACCTAGCAGTGGTATAGCTGGGTCTTGAGGAAGCACTATTCCTAATTGTCTTAGAAAGCGCCAGATAGATTTCCAGAGTGGTTGAACCAGTTTACATTCCCACCAGTAGTGGAGGAGGGTTCCATGGGTGGTATTTCCATCTTCTTATGTCTTCTTTAATTTTTTCCTCAATGTCATAATGTTTTTTTTTTTTTTTTTTTTATTTTTTTTTTTTTATTAAATAAATTGTTGTTGTTGGCCTGCCTGCTTGGGTGGGAAGGTGTCCAGGGAAGGGTGGGTGCCCTGAGATATGCCCAGGAACCACACAGCTCTGGGTAGGACAGTGTCCCATGGGAATCCTGAGACCCAGGAGCCCTGGAATCACACAATTCCGGTAAGAGGCCTCCTCAGCAGAGAATTGCAGCTCCCAGGGAAGGGTAACCCCAAACCCTGATGAGCTGAGGAGTTTAGGAAGCTAAGCTCTGCGTCTTCTTTGGATTCTGGTTTCTTCTCTTCATCATTGCTCATCTGATGAGGGAGTCACACCGGGCAGTCTTTCTCTTAAAAGAGATTTACAGGAGGGAGGGATCGGGGAGTGGCTCCCTCTGTTCCCAGAAGACAGCAGAGAACTGGCCAAACATAGGTTTTATATAGTTGTTTTGTTTTGTTGTTTGTTTTTTTGTTTTGGGTGGCAGGGTAATGAGGGAAGGAGCTTTCTAGGGCAGAGATTTCCAGAGTGATGATTAGTGGATTTCAAGTCCTGAGCTTGGAGGAAGCTTAGTGATTGGTGGGTGTCTGTCCAGCCTTTTCACCTGAAATTAGCATAAATTTGGGAGGGGTTCCACTGAGGAACTGGTGATAGCTATTGTGACAGTTATAGAGGAGTGGGGAGGAGACTTATTAACTGATGCCTTAAGGGCATGAATTGAACTCTAAACAAAACAACTTTCCTTAACCAAACTATGAATTTAGTGCTAAGGAGTCAGATTTCTAGTTCTGGTCCCTGGCTGGCAGTGTCAGACCATGCAAAGCTTGCTGCCTGGGTGGAATGGTTAGTTTATACATTGTTGCCACAAAGATGGCACCACCAGAGCTCACCAGCTAGCTCCAGTTTAACAGGCCTCCCTCCCCATGAGTTCCCTGTCAGCAGCAGCTGTAACTGAGGCCCCAGGTGCTGTTGCTTTTCCTGTGGCTTCAGTTTCTGTTTCTACAGGCTTCTGATCTCAGGGGAGATTTAGCCTTAGCCAGTCTGGAGTCCTGAGGTGTTCTCAGGAGGTGTAGAGGGGCCAGCAGCACAGTCTGTAGATGGGAGCACCCCCTTTAGGGCAACAGGGTTGGCACTCAGGGAAGCTGAAGAGATTAAAAGGGGTACCCAGGGAAAGGTGTAGAGGGAGCCCAGAAGCAAAACTTGAAGCAGCTTAGCCTGGCTGCTGGAGCTCCTCAGCAGGGCTCTGGGCACTTTCCTGCAAAGTATACAAAGTTTAAAAAAGTATGCAAATTAAAGGGAGGTGAACAGCCAACACAAGTATTTTAATTTCTTGGTTAGGGTTGTTCCAAGACACACACACACACACACACACACACACACACACACACACACACACAGACACAGGCACGCACACGAGGCCATTGTGGAAAGGTGAAACATACTGTTTTTCTCTGATTTAGGAAGGTGCTGATTTTTATGTGTTAGTTTTGTATCCTGCTATTTTGTTGAAAGTGTCTTTTAGCTATAAAAGTTTCTTTCTGGAGTATTTAATGTGTAAAATCATATTGTCTGCAAACAGGAATACTTTGTCTTCCTTTCCTATCTTTACTCCTTTATTCCTTCCAAGTGCCTTATAACTCTAGCTAAGACACCAGTAGTATGTTGTTTAGGAATGGAGAATGTGGACATTCTTGTCTTGTTCCTGATTTCATGGGAGTGCTTTGACTTTTTCTCTTTACAATGTTGTTGATTATGGGCTTGTTGTAAATGTACTTTATTATTTTGAGGTATGCGCCTTGTATTCCTAGTCTCCCTGGGACTTTGATCATGAAGTGATATTGTTTAATGTCATTTATGTGTCCTTCAGACAATATTGTTTCTGTACTTTAGCCTGTTATGTGATGGATTATGTTTATTGATTTATGTATGTTGACTATACTTGCATTTCTGTGGTGATGTCAACTTGATGCTTTTTAATGTGTTCTTGAATTCAGTGTACAATTACTTGAGATTTTTTGCATGTGTGCTCACAGAGGATATTGGTCTATAATTTTATTTTATTTTTTGTTGTAGTCTTTGTCTGGTTTTGGTGACAGTATAATAGTGGTTTCATACAAAGAATTTTGAAATTATTTTTCAGTTTCTATTTTGCACAATAATTTGAAAAGTATTTGTGTTAGTTATTAATTAATTTTACACTTCCTGATTGGAGATTCCCTTCCTCCTCGCCTTCCAGTCCCTCCCTCTCTCCTGCTCCTCCCCTACCCCCTGACCTTAGCCTATCAGGTCTCATCAGGACTGGCTGGAATACAAAGTGAATAAGCTGTAATTAATAAAAAAATAAATATTTTTTTAAAAAGAATATCACCTATATCTTATAAGATATGAAGTGAAACTATCTGTCTATAGGGAGGGTACATGTCCCAAAACAGAATGACTCTTAGAAGTGGTGATAATGACTTTCTGGATGTTTCTAAGAGCTGAAATTCTTTTTCTTTGAAAGCAGCAATTATCAATTAAATCTTACAGATTTCTCTCTCTTTTTTTAACTTTTTAAATTTTATTCTTATTAATTACACTTTATTCACTTTGTATCTCCCCATAAGCATCTCCCTCCTCCCCTCCCCATCCCACCCTCCCCTCCCCTTCTTCACGCATGCCCCTCCCCAAGTTCACTGATAGGGGAGGTCCTCCTCTCCTTCCTTCTGATCTTAGTCTTTCAGATTCATCAAGAGTGGCTGCATTGTCATTTTCTGTGGCCTGGTAAGGCTGCTCCCCCCTTAGGGGGAGGTGATCAAAGAGAAGGCCAATCAGTTTATGTCAGAGGCAATCCCTCCTCCCATTACTATGGAACACACTTGGACACTAAACTGCCATGGGCTACATCTGTGCAGGGATTCTAGGTTATCTCCATGCATGGTACTTGGTTGGAGTATGAGTGTCTGGGAAGACCCCTGTGTTCAAATTTCTGGTTCTGTTGCTCTCCTTGTGGAGTTCCTGTCCTCTCCAGATCTTACTATTTCCCACTTCTAACATAAGATTCCATGCACTCTGCCCAACAGTTGGCCATAAGCCAGAAGCTGGAAACAGCCCAGATGCCTCTCAACTGAAGAATGGATGCAGAAATTGTGGTACATCTACACAATGGAATGTTACTCAGCAATGAAAAATAAGGAAATCATGAAATTTGCAGGTAAATGGTGGGACCTGGAAAGGATCATCCTGAGTGAGCTGTCCCAGAAGCAGAAAGACGCACACGGTATATACTCACTCATATAAACATACAACATAGGATAAACCCGCTAAAATCTGTACATCTAAACAAACTAATCAAGAGAGAGGACCCTGACTAAAATGCTCAATCCCCATCCCGAAAGGCAAAGAGGAAGGACATCAGAAGAAGAAGAAAAGAGGAAACAAGCAAGAAACCTGCCACAGAGGGCCTCTGAAAAGGCTCTGCCCTGTAGACTATCAAAGCAGATGCTGAGACTTATGGCCAACTGTTGGGCAGTGTGCATGGAATTTTTTGAACTTTTATTAGTTACACTTTATTCACTTTGTATCCCCCCTGTTCAGATTTTCTGGTTCTGTTGCTTTCCTTGTGGAGTTCCTGTCCTCTCCAGATCTTACTATTTCCCACTTCTTTCATAAGATTCCATGCACACTTCCCAATAGTTGGCCATAAGTCTCAAAATCTGCTTTGATAGTCTGCAGGGCAGAGCCTTTCAGAGGCCCTCGGTGGAAGGTTTCTAAGTTGTTTCCTGTTTTCTTCTTCTTTTGATGTCCATCCTCTTTGCCTTTCGGGATGGGGAATGAGCATTTTAATCAGAGTGCTCCCTCTTGATTAGTTTCTTTAGATGTACAGATTTTAGTAGGTTTATCCTATATTACATGTCTATATGAGTGAGTATATATACCGTGTGTCTTTCTGCTTCTGGGACCGCTCACTCAGGATTACCCTTTCCAAGTACCACCATTTACCTGCAAATTTCATGATTTCCTTGTTTTTCATTGCTGAGTAATATTCCATTGTGTAGATGTACCACAATTTCTGTATCCATTCTTCAGTTGAGGGGCATCTGGGTTGTTTCCAGCTTCTGACTATTACAAATAAAGCTGCTACAAACATGGTTGAGCAAATGTCCTTATTGTGTACTTGAGCCTCTTTTGGATAGGAGTGGTATGGCTGGATCTTGAGTAAGCACTATTCCTAGTTGTCTGAGAAAGTTCCAGATTGATTTCCAGAGTGGTAGTACAAGTTTACATTCCCACCAGCAGTGGAGGAGGGTTCCCCTTTCTCCACAACCTCTCCAGCATGTGTTGTCCCTTGAGTTTTTCATCTTAGCCATTCTGATGAGTGTAAGGTGAAATCTCAGGGTTGTTTTGATTTGCATCTCTCTAATGCCTAATGAGGTTGAACATTTCCTTAAGTGTTTCTCTGCCATTTGATATTCCTCTACAGAGAGTTCTCTGTTTAGGTCTGTGCCCCATTTTTTAATTGGATTACTTGGTTTGCTGCTTTTCAGCTTCTTTAGTTCTTTATATATAGTGGGTATTAGCCCTTTGTCAGATAAAAGGTTGGTGAAGATTCTTTCCCAATCTGTAGGTAGTCGTTTTGTTTTGATGAAGGTGTCCTTTGCTTTACAGAAGCTTTTCAGTTTCATGAGGTCCCATTTATTGATTGTTGCTCTTAGAGCCTGTGCCGTTGGTGTTTTGTTCAGGAAGTTGTCTCCTGCACCAATGAGTTCTAGGGTATACCCCACTTTTTTTTCTAACTGATTTAATATGTCTGGTTTTATGTTGAGGTTTTTGATCCACTTGGACTTTAGTTTTGTGTGGGGTGATAAATATGGATGTATTTGCATTTTTCTACATGTAAACATCCAGTTAGATCAGCACCATTTGTTGAAGATGCTATCTTTTTTTCCATTGTATGGTTTTGGCATCTTTGTCAAAGATCAGGTGTCCATAAGTGTGTGGGTTTACTTCTGGGTCTTCTGTTCGGTTCCATTGATCCACCATTCTATTTCTTTGCCAGTACCATGCAATTTTTATTACTGTTGTTCTATAGTACTGCTTAAGATCAGGGATGGAGATACCTCCAGAATATCTTTTATTGTATTGTTTTAGCAATTCTTGCTTTCTTGTTATTCCATACGAAGTTGAGAATTTTTCTTTCCAGGTCTGTAAAGAATTGTGTTGGTAATTTGATGGGAATTGCATTGAATCTGTAGATTGCTTTTGGTAAGATTGCCATTTTTACCATGTTAATCTTGCCAAGCCATGAGCATGGGAGATCTTTCCATATTCTGATATCCTCTTCTAATTCTTTCTTCAGAGACTTGAGATTTTTTTTCATACAAGTCTTTGACTTGCTTGGTTAGGGTTACACGAAGGTACCTTATGTCCTTTGTGGCTATTGTGAAGGATGTTGTTTCCCTAATTTCTTTCTTGGCCCTTTTGTCTTTTGTATACAGGAGGGTTATTGATTTTTTTTGAGTTAATTTTGTATCCAGCCACTTTGTTGAAGGTGCTTATCAGCTGTAGGAGTTCCCTGGTAGAGTTTTTGGGGTCACTCATGCATATTATCATATCATCTGCAAACAGTGATACTTTGACTTCTTCCTTTCCCTTTTGCATCACCTTCATCTTCTTCAATTGTCTTATTACTCTAGCCAGGACTTCCAGAACTATGTTGAAGAGATATATGGAGAGAGTGGGCAGCCTTGCCTTGTCCTTGATCTCAGTGAGATTGCTTTAAGTTTCTCTCTATTTAGTTTGATGTTGGCTATAGGCTTGCTGTATATTGCCTTTACTATGTTTAGATATGTGCCTTGTATCCCTGATCTCTCCAAGACTTTAAGCATGAGTGGGTGTTGGATTTTGTCAAATGCTTTTTCAGCTTCTGAGGAGATTATCATGTGGTTTTTTTCTTTCAGTTTCTTAATATCGTGGATCACATTGATGGATTTCCATATATTGAACCACCCCTGCATACCTGGGATGAAGCTTACTTGGTCATAGTGGATGATATCTTTGACGTGTTCTTGTATTCGGTTTGCCAGTATTTTGTTGAATATTTTTGCATCAATGTTCATAAGGGAGATTGGCCTGAAATTCTCTTTCTTTGTTGAGTCTTTGTGAGGTTTAGGTACCAAGGTGACTGTGGCTTCATAGAATGAGTTTGGGACTGTTCCTTCTGTTTCTATTTTGTGGAGAAGTTTGAAGAGAACTGGAATTAGTTCTTCTTTGAAGGTCTTGTAGAATTCTGCACTGAACCCATCTAGTCCTGGGCTATACTTGGATGGGAGATTTTGATGACTGCTTCTATTTCCTTAGTGGTTATGGGACTATTTAATTGATTTACCTGGTCTTGATTCAGCTTTGGTAAGTGGAATCTATGAAGAAAATTGTCCATTTAGATTTTCAAATTGTGTGGCATATAGATTTTGTAGTAAGTCCTAATGATTGTTTGGATTTCCTCAGTGTCTGCAGTTATGTCCCCCTTTTCATTTCTGATTTTGTTTGGGTGGTGTCTATTTGCCTTTTAGTTAGCTTGGCTAATTGTTTGTCTGTCTTGTTGATTTTCTCAAAGAACCAGCTCTTGGTTTCATTGATTCTTTGAATTGTTTTATTTGTTTCTAATTGATTGATTTCAGCCCTGAGTTTGATTATTTCCAGCCATCTACTCCTCTTGGGTGTGTCTGTTTCTTCTTTTCTTTTCTTTTCTTTTCTTTTCTAGAGCTTTAAGGTGAGCCATTAAGTTGCTTGTATGAGTTGTTTCAAATTTCTTCTTGAAGGCACTTAGTGCTATGAATTTTTCTCTTAGTATTGTTTTCATTGTGTCCCATAATTTTGGATATGTTGTGCCGTCATTTTAATTGAATTCTAGGAAGTCTTTAATTTCTTCCTTTATTTCTTCACTGACCCAGCTGTCCTTGAGTAGAGAGTTGTTCAGTTTCCATGTGTGTGTAGACTTTTTGTTATTTCTGTTGTTGTTGAGGTTCAGCTAAGTCCATGCTGGTTAGATAGGATGCAAGGTATTATTTCAACCTTCCTGTATCCTTTGAGGCTTGCTTTGTGGCCAACTATAGGGTCTAGAGGGTTCCTTGAGGTGCTGAAAAGAAGGTAAATTCTTTTGTGTTTGGGTGAAAGGTTCTGTAGATGTCTGTTAGGTCCATTTGATTCTTGACCTCTGTCAGAGACATTGTTTCTTTGTGTAATTTCTGTTTTGTTGACCTGTCTTTTGTTGAGTGTGGGGTGTTAAAGTCTCTCACTATTAATGTGTGGGGATCTATGTGTGGTTTAAGTTTTATCAATGTTTCTTTTACAAATGTGGGCGCCCTTATATTTGGGGCATAGATGTTCAGGATTGTGATGTCTTCCTGGTGGAATTTTCCCTTGATGAGTATGAAGTGTCCTTCCCCATCTCTTTTGTTTAATTTTGGTTGAAAGTCTGTTTTATCACATATTAGAATGGTTACTCCTGCTTGCTTCTTGGGTCCATTTGCTTGGAAAGCCGTCTTCCATCTCTTTACCTTCAGGTAATGTCTATCTTTGTGTGTGTCTATCTAGGTGTGTTTCTTATATGCAACAGATTGCTGGGTCTTGTTTACCCACCCATTTTGTTAGTCTGTGTCTTTTTATTGGAGAATTGAGTCCATTGATGTTGAGAGAGAATAACGACTAGTGGCTTTTAGATCCTTTAATTTTGATGGTAGGTGTGGTCATAAGCTTGTGTTCTTGGTTGCTCTTTGTTTTACTGTAGTGAGGTTACTTATTTCCTGTGTTTTCTTGAAAGTAGCTAGTTTTCTTGGGTTGTATTTTTCCTTCTAGTGTCTTCTGTAACGTTGGATTTGTGTGTAGGCATCGTTGAAATTTGTTTTTGTCATTGAATATCTTGTTTTCTCCGTCTATGAGGACTGAGAGTTTTTCTGGGTATAATAGCCTGGGCTGACATCTGTGTTCTCTTACGGTCTGCATGATATCTGTCCAGGTCCTTCTGGCTTTTACAGCCTCTGTTGTGAAGTCAGGTGTGATTCTGATGGGTTTGCCATTATATGTTAGTTGGCCTTTTTCCCTTGCAGCTTTTAGTATTTTTCTTTGTTCTGTATAATTACTGTTTTGATTATTATGTAGTGGGAGGATTTTCTTTTCTGGTCTAATTTATTGGGTGTTCTGTAGGCCTCTTGTATTCTTATTGGCCTCTTCTTTAAGTTGAGGAAATTTTCTTCAATGATTTTGTTGTCTTGAATTTCTTGGACTGTCTGTGTCAGGAATTTTTTAGATTTTGCATTTTCTTTGACAGATATATCTATTTCTTCCATTGTATCTTCCACACCTGAGATTCTTTCTTCCATCTCTTGTAGTCTATTGGTTATGCTTATGTCTGTAGTTCCTGTTTTCTTTCCTAAGTTCTTTCTCTCCACAATTTCCTCCATTTGTGTTTTCTTTAATTTTTCTAATTCTATTTTCAGATCTTGAGACGTTTTCTTGAGTTTCTTCACCTGTCTGACCGTATTTTCCTTCAATTCCTTCAGCTGTTTTTTTGAACAATCCTCTGTTTTCTTTTATTTCTGTCAGTGATTTAAGTATTTCCTCTCTAAAGGCAACAAACTGTTTGGCTGCAACTTCCTGTATTTCTTTATGGATGACCATAATCTGTTTTTCTTTTTCTTCCTCTATTTCTTTACAGATGGCCATAATCTGTTTCACTTTATCTTCCTCTATTTCCTCATGTATTTTATTTGTTTGCTCTGTTATCCTCTTCATGAGCATAGATGTTAGGTCATCTTGAATTTCAATTATGCTGGGGTGTTCAGGGCTACTTGCCCCTCGATACTGGGTTCATGGAGATGCCATGTGTTTTGTTGGTTGGGCTTTTATGCTGGCCTCTACCTATTGTGCTTTCTTAGGTGTTGGGTGTTGAGTTTCTGGTTGTTCCTGGAATCCTGTGGTGGGGAGAATCCCCTTGACAGGAAGATGGGTTTTTTTTTTTTGTTTTTTTTTGTTGTTGTTGTTTGTTTGTTTGTTTTGTTTTTTTTTCTGAAAGATGGCTCCTCAGCTTTTTGGGTATGGTCACTGAATGGCCAGTGTTTTTCAGGAATTGCCACAGCTCACCTCAGATGTACAGACCTGAGTGGTAACTGTGGTCCTTTTTAGTCAAAAGGGCTCTCCTCTTACCCAGAGAAGTCATGGAGACAACTGTCCTGCTTTTGGGTTTCTTGCTGTAAATTTAGTGAGTTGCTGCTGTAACCTGGGTGCCCCATGATTTGGTCAGTGTTGTTACAGATAACTGGTTGCCCCTTGGAGCAGTATCTGGGGGTTGATCTCAGGGATCTCAGACTAATGTAGGTCTGAGGTTGGAGGTCTTTGTGGCAGTACCCAAGCAGTAATCAGTGGCAGGTGAGTACTGCTGTCATGGGAGCAGCAGGCTTGTTGGTGTACAGCAGGTCCCTGGGTTGGCAGACGCACTGGTCTGCAAGGACCTTTTTTTTAAATAAAATTAAAAATTTTAATATGATATTTGAGATTTGCTATCAGTGACAGTAGTTACAGGTTCAAGTAGGTCAAACCTTTACATCAGCTTTAGCTAATGCATGCATTACCCTTGTTAAACATCCATATGAGTATACATACACACACCCCTTGAAATTTCTGATTGTTCTCTCCTTCCTCATTTGTCTCTCTACCTCTATATATCACCTGGTCTTTGCATTTCATTCTAAAGTGCCTTCCTTTTCTCCCTTTTACCACTTCATTTCATGCAAAATAAATAATGTATGCCTCACTCTGTTCCATAGAATTTCTGCAGTGAATAATGGGACCTTTTCCAGAGATATACTGGATGGCCTAAGTCCTTCCCCATTTGCTTCCTTCCCTGTGGGGTTTTCTCCCTACGGGGTTCCCAGTCTCTGGTGCTCTGGGGTGCACAGTTCTGTCTGTGATGGATAGTTGGTGCACAGCAGTTCTCTGGGCTGGCAGTGTGCATGCCCGCCGGTCTGTGGGACCTTTTCCATGGATATACTGGATGACCTGATTCAGTCCCCATTTGCTTCCTTCCCTGTGGGGTTTTCTCTGACAGGGACTCCTAGTCTCTGATGCCCTGGGGCACATAGTTCTGTCTGTGACTGAGAGTTGGGCATGAAGCAAGTCTCTGTGCTAGTAGCATACAACCGCCATTCTGCCAGACCTTTTCCAGGGAAAGACAGGGTGACCTGAGGTCAGTCTTGTTTCCTTCCTTCCTTGTGGGTTTTTCTCAGGACTGGGACTCTCAGTCTTTGGTGTTTTTGTGCCCACAGTTCAGCCTGGGAAGGTGATAAGGACATGCAGGCGTTTTGCTGTGGTCTGGTGACCCAGTGCCTGTGTGATCCAGGATCTCTTCCGGGTTCTGGTTGGGTGACCTGAGAGTGGACCCGACTGATTCCCACACTGTGGGGTTTCCTCTCACCTGGAAAACACGATCACTGTTGTTTTAGTGCCCAGAGTTCCATCTCTTGGTCGCTGTACGGAAAATGTCCTGCTCCTCAGATGCAGTGTTCTCCTGGTGCCACCACCTTGCCCCGCCCCTGGTATGCACTTTTTATCCCTGATCTTTCTAATACTTTTATCATGAAAGATTGTTGGATTTTGTCAAATGTTTTCCAGCATCTATTAAGATAATGATGTGTTGTTTTTGTTTTTCTTTTAGTTTGTTTATATGGTGCATTACATTGATGTATTTTCATATGTTAAACTATCCCTTCATCTCTGGGATGAAGTCTACTTGATCATGATGGATGATGCTTTTGATGTATTCTTGGCTTTGTTTTGAGAGTATTTAATGAGTATTTTTGCATCACTGTTCATAAGGGAAATCTGTCTGAGTCTTTTTTTGTTAAGTGTTTTTATGGTTTAGGTATCAAGGTGACTGTAACCTCAGAATGAGTTTGGCAGTGTTCCTTCTGTTTCTATTTTGTGGAATAGTTTGAGGAGTATTGGCATTAGCTCTTCTGTCAAAGTCTGCTAGAATTCTGCACTAAAATCATCTGGCCCTGGGCTTTTTTTGGTTGAAGGGTTTTTAATGATTGCTTCTATTTCTTTAGAGGTTATAGGTCTATTTAAATTGATTACTTGGCCTTGATTTAACTTTGCTAAGTAGTATATATAAAAATATTGACCATTTTGTTTAGACTTTCTAATTTTGTGGAGTTCAGGCTTTTGAAGTAAGACCTAATGATTCTTTTGATTTCCTCAGTGTCTATTGTTATATCCCCCTTTTCTTTTTTTTTAATTTTTTTATTAATTACACTTTATTCATTTTGTATCCCCCCATGAGCCCCTCCCTCCTCCCCTCCCGATCCCACCCTCCCTCCCCTTTCTGCATGCATGCCACTCCCCAAGTCCACTGATAGGGGAGGTTCTCCTCTTCTTTCTGATCTTAGTCTATCAGTTCTCATCAAAAGTGGCTGCATTGTCCTCTACTGTGGCCTGATAAGGCTGCTCCCCCCTCAGGGGGAAGTTATCAACAAGCAGGCCAATCAGATTATGTCAGAGGCAGTCCCTCTTCCCATTACTATGTAACCCACTTGGACACTGAACTGCCATGGGCTACATCTGTGCAGGGGTTCTAGCTTATCTCCACGAATAGTCCTTGGTTGGAGTATGAGTCTCTGGGAAGTTCCCTGTGTTCAAATTATCTTGTTCTGTTGCTCTCCTTGTGGAGTTCCCATCCCCTCCAGCTCTTACTATTTCCCACTTCTTACATAGAATTCCATTCACTCTGCCCATCATTTGGCCATCAGGCTCAGCATCTGCTTTGACAGTCTATACTGCAGAAGCTTTCAGAGGCCCTCTGTGGCAGGTTTCAAGGTTGTTTCCTGTTTTCTTTTGGCTTTCAGAGGCCCTCTGTAGCAGGTTCCAAGGTTGTTTCCTATTTTCTTTTTCTTCTCATGTCCATCCTCTTTGCCTTTCAGGATGGGGATTGAACATTTTAGTTAGGGTCCTCACTTTTGCTTAGTTTGTTTAGATGTACAGATTTTAATGGGTTTATTCTATGTTGTATGTTTATATGAGTGAGTATATACCATGCGTGTCTTTTTGCTTCTGGGACAACTCACTCAGGATGATCCTTTCCAGGTCCCACCATTTACCTGCAAATTTCATGATTTCCTTATTTTTCATTGCTGAGTAATACTCCATTGTACAGATGTACCACAGTTTCTGCATCCATTCTTCAGTTGAGGGGCATCTGGGTTGTTTCCAGCTTCTGGCTATTACAAATAAAGCCGCTACAAACATGGTTGAGCAAATGTCCTTTTTGTGTACTTGTGCCTCTTTTGGGTATATGCCTAGGAGTGGTGTGGCTGGATCTTGAGGAAGCGCTATTCCTAGTTGTCTGAGAAGGCTCCAGATTGATTTCCAGAGTGGTTGTACCAGTTTACATTCCCACCAGCAGTGGAGAAGGGTTCCCCTTTCTCCACAACCTCTCCAGCATGTATTGTCCCTTGAGTTTTCATCTTGGCCATTCTGATGGGTGTAAGGTGAAATCTCAGGGTTGTTTTGATTTGCATTTCCCTAATGGCTAATGAGGTTGAGCATTTCTTTAAGTGCTTCTCTGCCATTCGATATTCCTCTACAGAGAATTTTCTCTTTAGCTCTGTTCCCCATTTTTTAAGTGGATTACTTGGTTTATTGCTTTTCAGCTTGTTTAGTTCTTTATATATATTGGATATGAGTCCTCTCTCAGATAAAGGGTTGGTGATGATTCTTTCCCAATTTGTAGGCAGTCGCTTTGTTTTGATGACGGTGTCCTTTGCTTTACAGAAGCTTTTCAATTTCATGAGGTCCCATTTATTGATTGTTGCACTTAGAGCCTGTGCTGTTGGTGTTCTATTCAGGAAGTTTTTTCCTGTACCAATGAGTTCTAGGGTATTCCCCACTTTTTTTTTTTTCTAGCCAACTTAATGTGTCTGGTTTTATGTTGAGTTCTTTGATCCACTTGGACTTCAGATTTGTGCAGGGTGATAAGTATGGATCTATTTTCATTTTTCTACATGTAGACATCCAGTTGGACCAGCACCATTTGTTGAAGATGCTATCTTTTTTCCATTGTATGGTTTTGGCATCTTTGTCAAAAATCAGGTGTCCGTAAGTGTGTGGGTTTATTTCTGGGTCTTCTGTTCGATTCCATTGATCCACCATTCTGTTTCTATGCCAGTACCATGCAGTTTTTATAACTGTTGCTCTATAGTACAGCTTGAGATCAGGGATGGAGATACCTCCAGAAGATCTTTTATTGTAGAGGATTGTTTTAGCAATTCTTGGTTTCTTGTTATTCCATACGAAGTTGAGAATTTTTCTTTCCAGGTCTGTAAAGAATTGTGTTGGCAATTTGATGGGAATTGCATTAAATCTGTAGATTGCTTTTGGTAAGATGGCCATTTTTACTATGTTAATCCTGCCAAGCCATGAGCATGGGAGATCTTTCCATCTTCTCATATGTTCCTCTAATTCTTTCTTCAGAGACTTGAATTTTTTCATACAAGTCTTTGACTTCCTTGGTTAGGGTTACACCAAGGTACTTTATGTCATTTGTGGCTATTGTGAATGGTGTTGTTTCTCTAATTTCTTACTCAGCCCTTTTGTCTTTTGTATACAGGAGTGCTACTGATTTTTTTGAGTTAATTTTGTATCCGGCCACTTTGCTGAAGGTGTTTATCAGCTGTAGGAGTTCCCTGGTAGAGTTTTTGGGGTCACTCATATATACTATCATATCATCTGCAAATAGTGATAATTTGACTTCTTCCTTTCCCATCTGTATCCCCTTGATCTCCTTCAACTGTCTTATTGCTCTAGCAAGGACTTCCAGCACTATGTTGAAGAGATATGGAGAGACTGGGCAGCCTTGTCTTGTCCCTGATTTCAGTGGGATTGCTTTAAGTTTCTCTCTGTTCAGTTTGATGTTGGCTATAGGCTTGCTGTAAATTGCCTTTACTATGTTTAGATATGTGCCTTGTATCCCTGATCTCTCCAGTACTTTAAACATGAATGGATGTTGGATTTTGTCAAATGCATTTTCAGCATCTAGGGAGATTATCATGTGGTTTTTTTCTTTCAGTTTGTTAATATGGTGGATCTCATTGATGGATTTCCGTATATTGAACCACCCCTGCATACCTGGGATGAAGCCTACTTGGTCATAGTGGATAATATCTTTGATGTGTTCTTGGATTCGGTTTGCAAGTATTTTGTTAAGTATTTTTGCATCAATGTTCATAAGGGAGATTGGCCTGAAATTCTCTTTCTTTGTTGAGTCTTTGTGAGGTTTAGGTACCAAGGTGATTGTGGCTTCATAGAATGAGTTTGGGACTGTTCCTTCTGTTTCTATTTTGTGGAATAGTTTGAAGAGAATTGGAGTTAGCTCTTCTTTGAAGGTCTGGTAGAATTCTGCACTGAAGCCATCTGGTCCTGGGCTTTTTTTGGATGGGAGACTTTTGATGACTGCTTCTATTTCTTTGGGGGATATAGGACTATTTAATTGATTTACCTGGTCCTGATTCAGCTTTGGTAAGTCAAATCGATCAAGAAAATTGTCCATTTCATTTAGATTTTCAAATTTTGTTGAGTATAGACTTTTGAAGTAAGTCCTAATGATTGTTTGGATTTCCTCAGTATCTGTAGTTATGTCCCCCTTTTCATTTCTGATTTTGTTGATTTGGGTGGTGTCTCTCTGCCTTTCAGTTAGCTTGGCTAAGGGTTTGTCGATCTTGTTGATTTTCTCAAAGAACCAGCTCTTGGTTTCATTGATTCTTTGAATTGTTTTATTTGTTTCTGATTGATTGATTTCAGCCCTGAGTTTGATTATTTCCAGCAGTCTACTCCTCTTTGGTTTGTCTGCTTCTTCTTTTTCTACGGTTTTTAAGTGGGCCATTAAGTTGCTTGAATGAGCTGTCTCAAATTTCTTCTTGAAGGCACTTAGTGCTATGAACTTTCCTCTTAGCACTGCTTTCATTGTGTCCCACAAGTTTGGGTATGTTGTGTCTTCATTTTCATTGAGTTCTAGAAAGGCTTTAATTTCTTTCTTTATTTCTTCCCTGACCCAGCTGTCATTTAGTAACAACTTGTTCAGTTTCCATGTGTGTGTAGGCTTTTTGCTATTTCTGTTGTTGTTGAAGTCCAGCTTTATTCCATGGTGATCAGACAGGATACAAGGGATTATTTCAGTCTTCTTGTATCTGTTGAGGCTTGCTTTGTGACCAACTATATGGTCTATTTTGGAGAAGGTTCCATGAGGTGCTGAGAAGAAGGTAAATTCTTTTGTGTTTGGGTGTAAAGTTCTGTAAATGTCTGTGAGGTCCATTTGATTCATGACCTCTGTCAGAGACATTGTTTCTTTGTTTAATTTCTGTTTTGTTGACCTGTCATTTGTTGAGAGTGGGGTGTTGAAGTCTCCCACTATTAATGTGTGGGGATCTATATGTGGTTTAAATTTTATCAATGTTTCTTTTACAAATGTGGGTACTCTTGTATTTGGGGCATAGATGTTCAGGATTGTGATGTCTTCCTGGTGGAATTTTCCCTTGATGAGTATGAAGTGTCCTTCCCCATCTCTTTTTATTAATTTTGGTTGAAAGTCTATTTTATCAGATATTAGAATGGCTACTCCTGCTTGTTTCTTGGGTCCATTTGCTTGGAAAGTCGTCTTCCAACCTTTTACCCTATGGTAATGTCTATCTTTGTGTCTTAGGTGTGTTTCTTGTATGCAACAGATTGCTGGGTTTTGTTTACGTATCCATTCTGTTAATCTGTGTCTTTTTACTGGAGAGTTGAGTCCATTGATGTTGAGAGAGATTAATGACCAGTGGCTGTTAGATCCTTTGATTTTGATGTTGGCTGTGTTCATAAGGTTGTGTGCTTGGTTGCTTTTGGTTTTGCTGTAGTAAGGTTAATTATTTCCTGTGTTTTCTTGACAGAAGCTAATTTTCTTGGCTTGTATTTTCCCTTCCAGTATCTTCTGTAATGCTGGATTTGTGTGTAGGTATTGTTGAAATTTGTTTTTGTCATTGAACATCTTGTTTTCTCCGTCTATGAGGACTGAGAGTTTTGCAGGGTATAGTAGCCTGGGTTGACATCTGTGTTCTCTTAGGGTCTGCATGATATCTGTCCAGGCCCTTCTGGCTTTCATAGTTTCTGTTGAAAAGTCAGGTGTGATTCTAATGGGTTTGCCGTTATATGTTACTTGGCCTTTTTCCCTTGCAGCTTTTAGTATTTTTTCGTTGTTCTGTATATTTACTGTTTTGATTATTATGTGGCAGGAGGATTTTCTTTTCTGGTCAAATTTGTTGGGTGTTCTGTAGGCCTCATGTATCCTTATTGGTTTCTCCTTTAACTTGGGGAAATTTTCTTCAATGATTTTGTTGAAAATATTTTCTGGGCCTTGGAGAAGGGAGTCTTCTTTTTCCTCTATTCCTATTATTCTTAGGTTTTGTCTTTTCATATTGTCTTGGATTTCCTGGACGGTCTGTGTCAGGAATTTTTTGGATTTAACATTTTCTTTGACAGATACGTCGATTTCTTCCATTGTATCTTCTACACCTGAGATTCTTTCTTCCATTTCTTGTAGTCTGTTGGTTATGCTTATCTCTGTAGTTCCTGTTTTCTTCCCTAAATTCTTCCTCTCCATTATTTCCTCCATTTGTGTTTTCTTTAATTTTTCCAGTTCTATCTTCAGGTCTTGAGTTGTTTTGTTTACTTCCTTCACCTGTCTGATTGTATTTTCCTCTTTTTCTTTTAGTTCCTTCAACTCTGTTCCTTTTATTTCTTTCAGTGATTTAATTATTTCTTCTCTGAAGGTCACAAGCTGTTTGGCTGCATCTTCCCCTATTTCTTCACAGAATGCCTTAATCTGCTTGTCTTTATCTTCCTCCATTTCTTTATGGATAGCCATGATCTGTTTGGTTTTATCTTCCTCTAATTCTTTACGTATTTTATCTGTTTCCTCTATTATCCTCTTCATCAGCATAGATGTAAGGTCATCTTCTTGATTTTCTATTATGCTGCATTGTCCAGGGCTGTTCGCCTGTGGATGGCTGGGTTCTGGAGATGCCATATTGCTCTGTCTTTTGTTGGTTGAGCCTTTACCCTGACCTCTACACATTGGGTTGATTTAAGTGTTGGCTGTTAGTTTCTGTGCTTCCTGGAGACCTGAGGTAGGGCGTATCCCCTTGGCCGGAAGATGATTTTTCCTGAAGGAGTCCTTTTCATGCTTTTTGGTTATGGTCACTGTATGGCCAGTGTTTCTCCGGAGTTGCCACTGCTCACCTCAGGTTTATAGCCCTGAGTAGTAGCTGTGGTCTATGTTAGGCAGGGGGGGATCTCCTCTTACCCATAAAATTTCTCAAGACAGCTGCCCCACTGCTGGGTTTCTTGTTATTAATTTATTGTGCTGCTGCTCACTAAATATCCATGTACAGTCCTCTTGAAGAAACTGCTGATTCCCTAGCTGTGGGGTTTTCTCCCAACAGTGAACCCCAGTCTGTTATCCTGGGGTGCACAGTTCTGTCCGGGAAAGTGGGAGGAGCACTCAGCATTTCTCTGGGCCAGAGGCTGATTGCTCTGCTCTGGACCTGGAGAATGTGCATCTAGGTTGAGTTGTCGCCTGGGGGCACTGTTCTGGTCTGGAGGCTGGGTGCCTCACTCTGGACCAGAAGCTGTGTGTCTCTGTCTGGGATGGCGACTGCAGGCACTGCTCTGGTCCAGAGGCTGTGGGTGCAGCCCTCTTGAAAAACCAGGCATTCCCACAGTTTTCACAGTCTAGCTAGGGATAACTGGTTGATCCTTGGCACAGTATCTGAGAGCTGCTGTAATGGCTCTCTGGCTTTTGTAGGTCTGAGGATGCAGCTGTGTGTCCCAGTGCCCTAGGGGAACTCAATAATGGTGGCAGAGCACAGTTCTCCTGCCTGCACTAGAGTCTTCGTGAGTCCAGGAAGTGTTTTGGTGCTGGGTGTCCTAAGCGTTAGAGCTGCTGACCCCCTCCGCTGGGGGTTTCCTCCTGCCAGAGACACGCAGTCTGGTGCCCTGGTGCTCACAGTTCTATCTGAGGCGGTGACTCAGGCGCGCAGGCAGGCGCCTGTGTCCCGGCTCTGGGTCCGGACTGGCTCTTGGGGCACCCGCGGAACCGAGTCTTTTCCAGGGGATGTCTGGGTAACCTGAGGTTGGTCCCAATTGTTTCCTGCTCCGTGGGGTTATCTCTCGACTGGGAAATCCAGTCTATGGTGTTGTGGGCCCACAGTTCAGTCTGGGACCGTGACCAGATCGCGCTGGCGGGTAGCTCTGGGCTGGCGACCAAGCGCCTGGCGGAACCGGGATCTCTTCTGCGGTTTAGCCGGGTGAGTTAAAGCTGATTGAATCCCCCACCGTGAGGTATCCTCTCACCTGTGAAACACAGTCACTTGTGTTTTATGGCCTCGAGTTCTGATTGCTGGTCACTGTGCCAATCCTGCTGTGTTGCTCCTCAGAATGAGAGTCCTCCTGGCGCCGCCATCTTGCCCCGCCCACCTATATCCCCCTTTTCATTTTGATTTTAGTAAATTGGATATTCTCTTTCTGCTTTGTAGTAGTTTGCTTAGTATGGGTTTGTCTATCTTGTTGATCTTCTCAAAGAACCAACTTTTGGTTCCTTTGATTCTTTTCATTGTTCTCATTGTTTCTAATTTATTGATTTCAGCTGTGTTTGTTTATTATCTGCCATCTAGCCCTCTTGGGTGTGTTTGCTTCTTTTTGTTCTAGAGCTTTCAGGTGTGCTTTTAAGTTGCTAGTATGAGATCTCTGCAGGTTCTTCATGATGTCAGTTAGTGAAACAAACTTTTTTCTTAGCACAGCTTTTATTGTGTCCCATAGTTTTGGGTATGTTTTGCATTCATTTTAATTGAGTCCTAAAAAGTTTCTAATTGCTTTCTTTATCTCTTCCTTGAACCAATGGTTTTGGGTAGAGATTTTTTCTAGTTTTCATGAATTTGTAGGTTTTCTGTTGTTGTTAAAGCACACCTTTAGTCTACGGTGATTTGATAAAATACAGGGGGTTATTTCATGTTTTTTTTTTTTTTTTTTTTTTTTGCTTTTGCTTTATGATCAAGTATGTGGTCGATTTTGGAGAAGGTTCCATGAGGTTCTGAGAAGAAGCTATATTCTTTTGTGTTTGGGTGAAACATTCTGTAGATAATCTATTAGGTCCATTTAATTAATAATATTTGTAAGTTTCATTATTTCTCTGTTTAGCTTCTGTCTGTATGACATTGGTGAGAGTGGGGTGTTGATATCCCATTATTAATGTGTGGGGTTTGATGTGTGATTTAAGATTTAGTAATGTTTCTTGTATGCAAGTAGGTACCCTTGTGCTTGAGGCATTGATATTCAGAATTGAGATAACATGTTGGTGGACTTTTCCTTGATCAGTCTGCAGTGACCTTCCCCATCTCTTTTGATTGTTTTTTGTTGGAAGTCTATTTTATTAGATAATAGAGTAGTTATTCCAGTTTGCTTCTTCGGCCCATTTGCTTGGAAAATCTATTTTGAAATCTTATTTCTGAGATAATGCCTATCTTTGTTGCTGACATTTGTTTCTGGTATGCAGCAAAATGATGGATTCTATTTTCACATCCATTCTGTTTACCTGTGTCTTTTCATTGGGGAATTGGGTCCATTGATGTTGAGAGATATTAATGCCCAATGATTAATGACCAATACAATGTTGGTTATATTCCTATGCTGGCTTTTAGCCATCTGGTTGTTCCCAGTCCTGGCATGCAGGCTGAGTTGTTGGCCAGAACATGGAACCCATGGAGCAAGAGCAGTTTAACACTGTTGTGTGTGCTCTAGGGGGAGTTGGCAAGCAGGTGATTAGGGGCGGGGTCTGACCTGGCTGTCTCTGGTTCAGCAGGCTTCCAGGAATGAAGGCAGAGTTTTGGGCTGGAAGATGGGTCATACAGGGGACAGGGTGCAGCTCGCTGCAGTTGGGTTTGCTGGGAGGAGACCAGGCAGACAGGGGATTGGGCTATTTTGTCATTGTTAAGCATTTACATGTTGTAGCCTGAATGGTTAGAAATCAATTAAATATTTAACTCCTCAAATTCTTAATTGTAAATAGATATATTTTCTGAAAAATGTAGAATTAATAATTTCTATGTGTGCATATGGAAGCGTATATGCTTGATGTATGTGACTACATAAGTAAACATATTTTAGCATAACTTTGATATATAAGATTGTTTTCTCAAGTGAGAACTGTTTATCTAATTGAGTGATATTTAAGTTTCATATAATATGTTTTGATATTTGACCTCTCCTTCTACTTTCCTAGTTTATTCCCCTTCCCTACTCACCCAACTTTGTGTCATTAAAAAAAAAAAAAAAAAAATATATATATATATATATATATATATATATATATATATATAGTAAGACTGACTTGAGCTGCTTAAATATTCTTGGGTCTGTGCTATTCTGCTGGACAGCAGTTGACACCAGGGCGACACTCTTAGAGAAAACTATTTCTGTCTCCCAGCAGCTAACATTTGCCAATACCTCTAGGGATAGGGTAGAATTGGTTGCCAACTTCTCTTTGCTTGCCTCAGGCTTGCACAGTTTTTGAACATTCTGGTAGAAGCTCTGTGCATTCATATGTGTGGCTGCCATGCTGTGACCAGAAGATACTATTTACTTGTAGTCACCCACCACACCACCATGTTTAAATATGTTAAGCATATTGAAAACAGTACATATTACATTTCGTTGGTAATGGGAAACTCAGGAAGTTGAACACTATGCTAATGTTTTTAAAATAACCTTTGCTGAAGCTATTTTCACTTGAATTCTGACAGCAGTCTGAACTGAGCTGTGGTCAGCCTGCCTGTTTGATGGTCCATTCTTCAGGCAGCTAGTAACAAAGGCAGCAAAACTCCTTCATGCTAACAATGTAGTGCAGCATTTTTGCTCCAGTAGCTATAAGAGGGGCCATTACATTTTTAGAGAACTTTACTCATTTAGGTATATGGGTCCAGAGGACTCACAGGGACTCTCACATTTTATCAATTCATAAAATGTAGCTGGCAAGAAAACAGTAAACATGGAGTAATGACATATCCTGGAAATCATGATTTTGAATTCTGTTTAATTTATCTTCTTAAATAGTGGATTCTGTTTAATTTATCTTCTTAAATAGTGATTATTAAAATATGAGTGTTTTTGCTACTTGGATTTAGGCACTCAGTCTGATTCATGATGACAAAGTTCTGGGCATGCCACAGAGAAGAAGCATAGTATATGCCATCTACAAGAAAAAGTTTAGAAACTGTTTGATTTGCTTTAATCTGTTATTATGACATTTAGTTTGGCTAAGATACAGTAAAAATAATGCAACAATAAAGTGAAATTCTGACTGTATTGCTGAGAGGTATGAAAAATAACATAGCATTCAAAATAGTACTGTATCTGTGATTTTGTTACTGTTACCTATAGAAACTTGCATAGACTACTTTTAAATTGACGAATTGAGTTCAAGAGCACACGCCACGCTTTTTATTACTTGGCTGTCTTTTGTGATCTTATGACTTTGAAATTTTGTTGATGTTATTACTTCAGTGTGTCACTGTTTAATGTGTAAAAATTCAGTTCTGAGTATTTCCTCAGGAATTGACAGTGTCCACTACACAGCATTTCAGATTGTGTTGCCTTCATTCACGCCAAACTTCTGAGCTTGTCTCATGTGGTGCAGGGTTCTGAGTCTGAGGCGAGGCTCTCCCAAGGTTATGCCACAAAGTTCAAGCTCATGTCAAACAGTTCTGATTTCAAGAGGCTCATTTGATTTCTAGACCAAGGTTCCAGCGGTTATAAGGAATTTGCTAAGGTAAAGGTTTAGGTTTCATGTGTGGGAGTATACATGTTTTTCCATATCCTAAGGCTGCACTTGACAATACAGGGTTTTTGTTGAAGCAGACTGAATTAGCTAAAACCAATTGCAGTAACTTTGAAAATCATTGATTGTCCTAGGGATTTTTCACTCATAAATCAAAACTATCTCATCTAGTATCTAACATTCTCCAAACAAGGGAATATAATCCAGGCATCCCAAACAAATCAGAAATGCATTTACTTATCATTGTTGACTGAGACCAAGAAACTGTGCTGCTACTAATGATTGATGGCCTATGGTGCGGGTTTACAGTCAGGCCAGGCAGTATATTATGAAGGTACTTGTGGAATACTAAATAATTTATATTGTAAAACATTTTTTATTCTTCCTCTGAGCCTATATTTTCCTTGTTATGTAGATTTTCCTTTTACCCGTTCAGTTGAGGATACTGGACTTTTTTCATGTAACAAATCATGTTAGTTAATAAATGCTTTAAAATTAATTTTTTTTTTTGAGAAAAGGTCATCTGTAGCCCAGGCTGGTCTTGAATTTTTTATGCAGCTGAGGATGCTCATGATCACCTGATCTTACTGCTCTTGTTTCCCAAGTGCTAGGATTACAGATGTTCCAAATGACAACTGGAACACTAAGAAAAACACTGACTAGAGTTACTCATAGAAAATTTAACAACTAAAGGAGATCAAGGGGATACAAATCGGAAAGGAAGAGGTCAAAGTGTCACTATTCGCAGATGATATGATAGTATATATGAGCGACCCCAAGAATTCAACCAGAGAACTCCTCCAGCTGATAAACACCTTCAGCAAAGTGGCAGGATACAAAATCAACTCAAAAAAAATCAGAAGCCCTCCTGTATACCAAAGACAAAATGGCCGAGAAAGAAATTAGGGAAACAACACCCTTCACAATAGCCACTAACCACATAAAGTACCTTGGGGTGACACTAACCAAACAAGTGAAAGACCTGTTTGAGAAAAACTTCAAGTCTCTGAAGAAAGAAATTGAAGAAGACCTCAGAAGATGGAAAGATCTCCTGTGCTCATGGATTGGTAGGATTAACATTGTGAAAATGGCCATCCTGCCAAAAGCAATCTACAGATTCAATGCAATTCTCATCAAAATACCAACTCAATTCTTTACAGACCTTGAAAAAAAGATTCTCAGCTTCATATGGAGAAACAAAAAACCCAGAATCTCCAAAACAATCCTGTACAACAACAGATCATCTGGAGGTATCTCCATCCCCGATCTCAAGTTGTACTACAGAGCAATAGTAATAAAAACTGCATGGTATTGGCATAAAAACAGAAAGGAGGATCAATGGAACTGCATAGAAAACCCAGAAATAAACCCACATACCTATGAATACTTGACTTTTGACAAAGGAGCCAAAACCATTCAATGGAAAAAAGACAGCATCTTCAACAAATGGTGCTGGTCCAACTGGATATCCACATGCAGAAAAATGAAAATAGATCTATATTTATCACCCTGCACAAAACTAAAGTCCAAGTGGATCAAAGACCTCAACATAAAACCAGATACTCTAAATCTGTTAGAAGAAAAAGTGAGGAACAGCCTAGAACTCATTGGCACAGGAGACAACTTCCTGAACAGAACACCAACAGCACAGGCTCTAAGAGCAACAATCAATAAATGGGACCTCATGAAACTGAACAGCTTCTGTAAAGCAAAGGACACCGTCATCAAAACAAAACGCCTGCCTACAGATTGGGAAAGAATCTTCACTAACCCTTTATCTGACAGAGGACTAATATCCAGTATATATAAAGAACTAAAGAAGCTGAAAAGCAGCAAACCAAGTAATCCACTTAAAAAATGGGGAACAGAGCTAAACAGAGAATTCTCTGTAGAGGAATATCGAATGGCAGAGAAACACTTAAAGAAATGCTCATCCTCATTAGCCATCAGGGAAATGCAAATCAAATCGGCCCTGAGATTTCACCTTATATCCATCAGAATGGCCAAAATGAAAAATTCAAGGGACAACACATGCTGGAGAGGTTGTGGAGAAAGGGGAACCCTCCTCCACTGCTGGTGGGAATGTAAACTGGTACAACCACTCTGGAAATCTATCTGGCGCTTTCTAAGACAATTAGGAATAGTGCTTCCTCAAGACCCAGCTATACCACTGCTAGGTATATACCCAAAGTTTGCTCAAGTACACAAAAGGGATATTTGTTCAACCATGTTTATAGCAGCATTATTTGTAATAGCCAGAACCTGGAAACAACCCAGATGTCCATCAACGGAGGAATGGGTACAGAAATTGTGGTATTTTTACACAATGGAATACTACTCAGCAATCAAAAAGGAGGAAATCATGAAATTTTCTGGCAAATGGTGGGACCTAGAAAAGATCATCCTGAGTGAAATATCCCAGAAGGAGAAAGACAAACATGGTATATACTCACTTATATAGACCTATAAGAGATGATAAACATAATGAAATCTATACACCTAAAAAAGATAATCAAGAGAGCGGACATGGGGTAAAATTATCAATCCTCGTTTTGAAAGACAGATGGGATGCGCATTAAACATTGACAGGAGCCTACTGAGCGCATTTGAAAAACTCTAACTAGCAGTATTTTCAAAGCAAAGACTCATGACCAAACCTTTGGCAGAGTACAGGGAATCAGAAGAAAGAAGGGGAGTTAGTCTGATGAGGAAAGGATAGGAGCTCCACAAGGACCAAACATATCTGGGCACAGGGTGTTTTCTGAGACTGACATACAACCAAGGACCATGTATGAATGTAACCTAGAACCTCTGCTCAGATGTAGCCTGTGGTAGCTCAGTAACCAATTGGTTTCCCATAGTGAGGGGAACAAGGACTATTTCTAACAGGAACTCAATG
>NW_026596095.1:26295816-26330408 GCF_907164565.1 Psammomys obesus
GAGCTCCACAAGGACCAAACATATCTGGGCACAGGGTGTTTTCTGAGACTGACATACAACCAAGGACCATGTATGAATGTAACCTAGAACCTCTGCTCAGATGTAGCCTGTGGTAGCTCAGTAACCAATTGGTTTCCCATAGTGAGGGGAACAAGGACTATTTCTAACAGGAACTCAATGACTGGCTCTTTGGCCTCCCCACCCCCCCAAGGGAGGAGCAGTCCTGTTAGGCCACAGAGGAGAGCTTTGCAGCCAGTCCTGAAGATACCTGATAAAACAGGATCAGATGAATGGGGAGGAGGTCCCCCCTATCAGTGGACTTTGCAAGGGGCACGGTGGAGATGAGGGAGGGAGGGAGGGACTGGGAGGGAATGAGGGATCGGGACAAGGCTGGGATACAGAGTTAATAAAATGTAACTGATAAGAAAAAAATAAAATAAAAAAAAGAAAAATTTAAATAAAAATAAAAATTAAAATTAAAAAAATGACCCTATATAAAAATGAAAATATGGGGTAATATGGAAAACATATTCTCATATGTAAAAGCAGTAAATTAGTCATACTCAAAAAAAAATTTAAGTGCCCCACAATTTGAAAGATTTATTAATATAATTTTTTATACAATATATTTTGACGATTTTTTCTCTCCCAACTCCTTCTAGATCCTTCTCACCTCTTACCCACCCAATTTTATGTTTTCTCTCTTTCAAAACAAACAGAACAAAAACCAAAAAATTATATCACAATTACATTCAGTAAAGTTAATAGAGTTTCTATCACCATCTTTCTTGTCTTGCTGCCTAACTTCTGTCCCTCGAGATTGCTTAACCAACCTAATGTGTGTAAATGTAGTCAAGGTGAAATAATCTCTGTATAAATTAGAGAATGTTGCAAGTTTCAGGGGCCATTTTATAATTTGGCTTAAGTAAATTTTCTATAGATGCTGTAGATAAACAATATTTATTATTGATTTATCTTTTAGTTAAACAGATGTTTTTCCTAACCCAGCTGTATATCCAAACCAACACACAGAGACTAGGATTTATTTAATTAACCTACAGCACAATACTGGGCAATAGTTACTCCATCTTAAACTTCCAAGCCTGCATAACTTCCTCTCATTCAGAATTTCCAATATTATAGTTGCTTTTAGTCATATCTTAGGTCTGGTTCATCTCTCCTAGTGGTTCCAAGTCCTCTACTGCTGATCTCTCCTCTCCAACTCCTCCCACTAACTTCCTTCTCCTCCCCTCTGGACCAGGATGTCCCACCCTATTCTTTCCATTGCACAGCATTGGCTTGTTGTTTCATTGACATTTCAGAGAACAAATGGTGGCATGTTTGCACAAACTTGAGACAGGTGATGCTTAGAATAAACATCACAATGCAATGTCCAGATTGAAACCAGATAGTGCGGTAGAGAAATCAACATTTGAATGAACAAGGGTAAATTGTATATATTCCACACAAACATTATACCAGCATAGAGACTAAATTATTACCTAAATTTTTCATTACATTTATTTATCTATTTGTGTGTGTGTGTGTGTGTCCACATGTCAGATAACCCCTTGCAGGAATCCATTCTGTGCATCTATAATGTAGGGCCCAGGAACTGAATGCAGGTTGTCAGGTAAAATGGCAGATGCCCCTACCTACTGAACCATTTTGCTTGCCCTATTATCTTAAATTATTAAAAATACTGTCTTCTGGGCATGATACAGCTGATGCAATCATGATTTCTTAGCAGCACCAGATGCTTGCAATGGACTTTCCTGAAACTGAGCATGGCACTCATAGATCTGGGAGAGTCCCGTGTGGCTCAATCTTCCTGTTGAACTATTGGTTACTAATAGATTCTGGATGTTAGGTATTCAGTTGTTTATCTATTGATGGACCCATAACGTTCCAATTGATATTTTCAAACCCATGGTCACACCAATGGCCCTGGTTGAACTCAGTGGGCTACAAAAGAAGAAAAAAAAATCATGAATGTGGGAAAGGAACTCTTAGGGAAGGGATGTGGGTAAAAGGGGTAGGAGGAGATTAGAGATGGTGGGGATGATGCTAATAAGAACATACATATAAAACTGTCAATGAATTGAATAAAGTTTAGAAAATTCAATAAACAGAAGAATATTTTACTCATATTTTGAAAGTAAATATTTCATGCCATATACCCTATTGTCAAATTTAATGAAAATAAGCATGGTGTTGGTTCAACTAAGACAAGAATTCTGCTTCTGTCTTCATGAGAGAGACTCGATTAATGGTAGACTAATATTATCTGTACTGTGCTCTTCTCATAGTCAGGATCAGGTATGGGTCTTTGTTCAAACTCTCTCTTATTCAGTAGTACTCTGGTTTCCTTTTTTTGTGATTCGGAACCTTATTCTTCATTTAATATTAATATTAATGTAGTTATCTGAGACATTCAAATAAGATTTGGTGATTTAACTTGGGGCCCTCTGGGATGAGTGCATAGTACATGCTTCTATCAATGCTTTTATTCATTGATCTTTATGAACATAGTTAAAACTAAGTAAGTATTGTCAGTTTTTTTTATGTTTATAAAAATCTGTTGCTTTTTAAGCTTTTAAAAAAATAAAAGGTCATGTGTTGTATGTGGTGATTAATATTTACTATTTATATATCTTCTGGTAATCCTGCTGTTAGTCCTATACAGTTGTATACCCAAATCACCACACAGAGACTGGGTTTATTTAGTTAACCTAGAACACAATGCTGGGCAATAGCTACTCCATCCTAAACCTCCAAGCCCTCATAGTTTTCTAACATTTAGATTTCCCACATTATACTTGCTTTTAGTGATATCTTAGGTCCAGTCCATCTCTCCAAGTAGTTCCAAGATCTCTCCTCCAGCTCTCTCTCTTCTAGCTCTTCTTGCCCCTTCTCCTCCACTCTTTCCTGTCCTCTGGCTCGTCCTCTCTCCTGCCTACTTCCTTTCCCTGCTCGACATTGTATCTAGTTGCTTTATTTGAAGTTTACACCAAGTTGAGACAGGATGCTTAGAATAAGTAGCACAATGCAATGTCCGGATTGAAACCAGATAGTGGTGTGTGTGGGGGTGGAATCAATATTTGAATGAACAAGGGTAAGGTGTATACATTTCAAAAGAACATTATACCAACAGTCATGTCTAAATAATAATAATAATGTTTTTTTTTTGCAAATTTCATATACAATATTTACATATTTGACATTTAAAAAGACTTGGACTCCAAAAGAGGTTTTCTTTGTGTAGCATGCATTTTATTAAAAAAAACTTTTTTATTGGTTCTTTATAAATTTCACATCACACACCCCAATGTCACTCATTCCCCTCCCCTCACACCCACACTCCATCTTTGTAAACTCTCTCCCCCAATGGAGAGGAAAAAAATCTCCTTGTGGAAGCTGCAGTATGTCATAGAGTGTCCTACATAGTGTGTCATAGTGTGCATACTTTTGTCTACACTGCCCTTTTGTCTACACTTCTTTGCTGGCTAATGTTCATTGCGATGGTCTGCTTCCAGGCCTCTGGCTTCTGCTATACTATAAATATAGGAACCTCACTGTGACTCCTCTTGAATATTCTGTTGTCGCCCTGTGTCATGGAGAGCCTGTAGTTTAAGATCTGCAGGACCAGCCCCTTTACACACTCCAGCAGTTCATCCATGCGGCAGATGTTGGGGTGGGTTAATTCATAGCCCAGATCCAGGGCTGGGCTCATTCTCATCCCATTCTCATGCCCTCAGGGCTGGCTCATCCCTGCCCACACCATGAGGACCAGCTCTACTATGCTGTCTATGCAAGGTGCAGCGCCCGTTCTCCTAAGTGTTGCAGCCCATGAGGGATGCGGCCAGTTCTCCCACTCTCATGTCTCTGGGGCCTGCTTTCCTGCCTCCCAATAGGTAGTGAGGAACAAGAGAGGGGAGGAGGGCATCTCTTTTCTTGCTCATGTCACTGCACAGCAGACAAGAACACAGCCAGCTCTCTCCTGCTCATGCCCTTGGGCTGGCTCACCTTCAACTCCCATGTCCAGGGCCAGCTCTACCATGCTGCCCAGGCAAGGTGTTATGGTTCACTCTGTGCTGAGTGTCAAAGCAGGTGAGGGGCTGGGTCAGCTCTCCTGCTCTCCTGACCTCGGGGCCAGCTCTTCTGCCTGCCATAGGTGGCAAAAGGCAAGGGTGGGGTACGGCATCTCTCCCTTGCACACACTGTAGCAGGGTAGACAAGTTGTGGGGCCAGCTCTCCCATGCTCACATTCTTGGGGCCAGCTTACCTGCAACCACTATATTTAGGGCCAGCTATAGTATGCTACCCACATGAGGTGCAGGGCCCACTTTCTTCAGTGATTTAGTAGGTAAGGGAACAAGCTTTCCTTTGTGCCTTAGGTGACAAGGGCATCTCTCACCCATGTCACCAAAGGACAAACAAGTAGTGGGGCCAACTCTCCCATGCTCATGCCCTCTCACTCACACCCTACTACTAGGGTCAGCTCTATTGTGCTGCCCAGGTGGGGTGCAGCGCCTACTCTCCCAAGTGCTGCAACTGGTGAGGGGCAGGGATAGCTCTCCCATGCTATACCCTTGGGGCTGGCTCACCCTCAACTTCCTTACTTAGGGCGGGATCTCTTGTGCTTCCTGGGTGATGTGTGGGGTTTGGTTTCCTGACTACTGCAGCTGTGTAGGGCAGGGTCAGCTCTCACGCCCCCAAGGCCAGCTCTCCCACAATGCCTAGGTAAGGGTGGGGCCAGTTCTGCACAGCCCTCAGACATCAATGTCCCTGGGTGGCAGCCCAGACCCAGCATGTCTGCTTGGCCTTTGTGGTAACAGACTGCTGCTGCTACAGGGCCATGACCCAGAAGTGGCCCGCGGTGATAGCATAGAGCAGGACCTCACCATGGCCTCAGGTGGCATCACAGGCTACTTGCACCAAGCTATTCCTCACTACTTTTGTGTCTCTAGTTTGCCTCTCTTCATTGTGTGCACATCCTTCTGTTTCTCTTCCTCTTGTATTTCTCTACCACTTACTTGCTCCTCTTAGTGGTGTCCAGGGTCTCTGAGTGTCTGAGGTCATCTAAGGAGTGCTGTGCTCTGCCTGTGCATTGTGTTGGACTGGTGATTATCTCAGGCTAGCTCCTTGTCCAGGCCCCATGGTGTAGGACATGGGCTTGCTCCTTGTCCAGGCAGGTTTGCCCAATGCAGGGAACCAGGGAGCCTGGGAGGTCATTTGGGCTTACTTCAGCCCAGGCTAAAGTCTCAGGTTGGATTCTTCTAGTCTCTCTTGCTTCTGCCAGGTTCCATTGACCAAAGGAGGGTTCATCTGTCTCCATTTGTTGTCTACTCTGGGGGCTGGTCTGGGCCTGTGCAGCAGTGCTGGACTGGTTTGCTTTTTTTCAGGGAGTTATTACTAAATGATTACTACCAATCATTTACATGGTCACAGATCAGAACACTGAACATAGCCTCTCTCCTCTCCGCCACCTACTGACACACTTAGGACACAGCAGCCACACCTGCAACACCTCTAGTGGCAAGATTATGCATTTTATTCTTAAAAAATAATTTATGTAGTTAAATTTTGGTTTTGACAAGTCTTATGTGTAGCAACTGTCTATATTGCCTTTTATTTTTCAGATGTGGTTCTATTTTTATAGACCCTTTTGAGATTTCTTCTCCTATTTCTCTTCTTAGTGGTCTTGTCAGACAAGTCTTAAAAGACCTGGTCTTATGCCATATTTGACATTTGGTTGGAAATATATGCAATTACCATGATAACGTGCAGCACTGTGACAAATGTTTGGATTGAGAGGCATTACCAAAAGTCAGCTAGAAACCGAGTAGTATTTTTGAGAAAGCTAAAAAGAGATCCTGAATTTAATATTCTGAACTTAGAACAGAAATACGTAGCCAACGAAACAAAACAAAACACTGTCAGACAATCTTAAAGAAAACCATTTTGGAGTAATTTAGTACAAGTCTGGCTTGAAAATATAGCTCACTGGAGAATACTTTCTTAATATGCATAAAGTCTAGGGTTTGCTTCCCAGCACCACACATAAAAATTGTGATAAATAATATAGCGAGTGCAAAGTAATATAGTGTCTGTTATGAAGGCGGAATAAGTTCTGTCAGCTGTTTTGAAGGTAAGATAGAGTTAAAAGCTTACTATTTAAATTTCCTCCTGAGCTTGACATAGTGGCTAACACCTGTAGGGCTGGCATTCAGGGGGCCAAGGCGGGAGGATTATTATGAGTTTGAGGCCAGTCTTTCTTAGAGTGAGGTTCTGTCTTGAAAATCAAAATAATCAAAAAGGCTTTCCCCTTGACTTCTAGTAGTTTTTACTCATCGAATTCCTTAAAATTTTTTTTTTCTAACTTTTAATGGCATAAGCATTGCTTTAACCACATTGAACAATGAAGCACCAACTTTCTGTTGTGTAGCTTTCAGGCCAGTGGGGGAAATGGGTCACCTGACAGTTTAGAATGGCCAATACTCTTGTCAGAACAAGGTTGGTAATCTTTATCCTTTTCATGATGTCCAATGCTCCTCCTGACTTAAATTTTTGTATATTGCTCATGATTACTCATACTGAACATTTTTAACACATCAGTGATTATTGATGTGTATTCTTTGTTGAGAAATTACTGTCAAAGCCCTTTGTCCCCCTTTTAAGCAGGTTATTGACTTTGTGCTATTGAATTGACTACTGTTTATCTTTTGCATACTTTGTATACATTTTCACCTTCTATATGTTGTCTTTATTCAGTTGGTATATCTATATATAGATGATATATGTTTGCTATACAGAAACTTTTTTTTATTACCTACAGTCCATTTTTGCTTGTTTGTTGTTTCATGTTCCCAAAAGAAATTGTCCAAATGAACATCATGGAGTTATTCCTCTATGCTTCCCTTAAGTACTTCCAAAATTTTGGATCATGTATTTGAGCACTCAGGGTATTTTGAGTGGATTTTAGTATGTGGTATAACATCAAGGGCTGCTCTCATTCTTCTGTAAGTGGAGCAGCAGTCTGCCCACATCACTCCCTAAGTAGCCCATTCTAGCATTGAGCACAAGCCTCCTTTCTTAAAATAAACTGAACATCAACACATGGCTTTATTTCTTGGCTCCTTGTTCTGTTCTGTTGGTCTGTGCATCTATTTTTAATGCCAACTAACATGCTGTTTGGGCTACTAAAGCTTTGATAGTTTATTTTGAAATTAGATAGTATGGTACTTCTGCCTTGTTCTTTTGCTCAAGATTGCTTTGACGGTGGTTTTATTTATATTTTGATTTGTATGAAGAATGTTATCAAGCTTTTAAAAGGGATTGTTTTGAATCTAATAATTACAATTGTATGTAGTGGATATTTTATCACTATAAATTTTACCATACCATGAACATGGAATATCATTTTCATTTTTTCTAGATACTGCAGTTGTCTTTAGAAATACGTTCTAGGCTTTGCATGTCTATTCTTCTAGTGCTTTGGTTGCTGGTTGAGGGAGGAAACACATAATGAATCATATACAAAAGAAAAGAAGACTGAGCATACTAGGTTTTCATGTATTCTGTGTGGTTGACTCAGTGCCACTAACATTTTTTTGAAAAAAACAAAAAAAAAAAACAAAAAAAAAAACATTTTCCAGAATTCTGTTCCCTGCATGGCTTGAAGTTAGAGGTTTACAATGATAGCATTTCACATGACACTCAGGAAGAAATAGATTAGGAGTCATTCTCAGGGGATGTCATGGTGCTGCCGTTACTTCAGAGATTAGAGATTTACCTCAACTTGTCATTTGACAGCTATGGTACTTTTCTACTATTTTCCATGAATTCTGGCTTCTCCATCAACTCTGTTGTTTTAAGGATAAACTTGATAGTGGCTATCTTTGTAGCTCGAACTAGAATTTCCAGTATTCCCTAAATCTGATAAAAAACCATGTGTTTTCTGTAATACTTCTGATAGCTCTGCTTCCTCAGTCAAATCAAGAGAGATGTAGCATGTTATATTTTCATTTATTTATTTGTAAAGATTTATTTATTTAATGTGTGTGTGTGTGTGTGTGAGTAAGACTGCTTTCCAGGTGTGTGTGAATGTTCAAGGAGGCTAGAAAAAGCTGGATACACCAGTGCTGGAGTTACAGGTGGTTGTGGCTGTTACGCAGCCTTGGGGGAAGGGACAGGGAGCAAAGCCTGAGTCCTCTGAGAAGCAGGTATTTTTAACCATGAAACCGTGTCTGTAGTCCCTGTATATTATGGTTTTTAATTGTGCCATAGGTTTGTCTTTTTTTTTTTTTAATTTTATTTTTTTCTTATCAGTTACATTTTATTAACTCTGTATCCCAGCCTTGTCCCGATCCCTCATTCCCTCCCAGTCCCTCCCTCCCTCCCTCATCTCCACCGTGCCCCTTGCAAAGTCCACTGATAGGGGGGACCTCCTCCCCATTCATCTGATCCTGTTTTATCAGGTATCTTCAGGACTGGCTGCAAAGCTCTCCTCTGTGGCCTAACAGGACTGCTCCTCCCTTTGGGGGTGGGGAGGCCAAAGAGCCAGTCATTGAGTTCCTGTTAGAAATAGTCCTTGTTCCCCTCACTATGGGAAGCCAATTGGTTACTGAGCTACCACAGGCTATATCTGAGCAGAGGTTCTAGATTATATCCATACATGGTCCTTGGTTGAATGTCAGTCTCAGAAAAGACCCTGTGCCCAGATATATTTGGTCCTTGTGGAGCTCCTATTCTTTCCTCATCAGACTAACTCCCCTTCTTTCTTATGATTCCCTGTACTCTGCCAAAGGTTTGGTCATGAGTCTTTGCTTTGAAAACACTGCTAGTTAGAGTCTTTCAAATGCGCTCAGTAGACTCCTGTCATATGTTCAATGCGCATCCCATCTGTCTTTCTAAACGAGGATTGATAATCTTACCCCATGTCTTCTCTCTTGATTATCTTTTTTAGGTGTATAGATTATGGTTTTTAATTGTGCCATAGGTTTGTCTTTACTAGATTGCTATCTTTTAAAGATGCACCTTGTTTTCTTTGATCTCATAATGTCTTTGTGAAAACATCAGTAATCTTTTTCTGCTGATGACTATATCATATATGTAATAAGCATAAATATTTCTCTCTCTCTCCGAAGAGAATTGTGGCTCAGGAAAAATTTCTGCTTTGTAACATTAAAGATCTGTCTTTAGTTGTTTAGTTTTTGGAGCATTAAAAAATTTTGAGCTTTTTAAGCCTTTGTGGTTTTCTTTGCCTTTTTTTTTTTTTTTTTTTTTTTTGACCAACATTGAAGATTGAATCTGAGGCCTTGGAGATTTTGTGTTTCTACTTCTTTTTAGGAACCATGCCACTTCTTGGTCATTTTCCCTGGGTTTGTTTTGTTTGTTCTATCTTTAATGCAAGCCTCTGTTGAGAAGGAAACTTCAGACAGTGACTTAGACATTGAAATTTATTAGCCCACAGTTCTCAAGGATAGATGTGCAAACCCAAGATATATAAATGGTTGGTTTTTAAAAAATTATTCCTTTTAATTCTATATAGGCAGTCCAGAAATTTTCCGGTTCTTTAAATTCTGCTTTCCTTTTAATTATACAACTGCATTTAAGTAATTTCTTTCCTCTCTGTACAACTAAAAGTGGCCTCACAAAAATGTGGTTGCTTTGCTGTTTAGATGCTCATTTCACTGGATAGCCTACTTCAGGTCTCTTTTCATTCTTTAGTTTATTAAGTCTCAGGACACAGGTTCAATCCAACCATGTTCCTTGGGAGAGACATGGCATTTATCCAGTTTTTGATCCCTTGTTATTTATTCTCACCCACGACCTAAGCAGGTGGCACACAAGGTGAAGTTTTCTACTATCACCCCAGGCAGCACCACTTACAAAAATTTGGAGAGAGTGTGCCCTTCTCTCATAGTTTTGGTTTTCTTTTTAATAAGTTTGCAGCAGTTCAGACCTTTTCTAGCCTGTTCTTCCAGCACCTATTGTGCAGTGCAAAAGCCATTTCCATTTCTTATTATATCTTACAGAACACTGCCTTGAGCCCCGATTTTTATTTTTTTATATTAATTACACTTTATTCACATTGTATCTCAGCTGCAGCACCCTCCTTCATTGCCTCCCAATCACATTCTCCCTCCCTCATCTCTTCCTATGCCCCTCTCCAAGTCCACAGATAGGGGAGGTCCTCCTTCCATTCCAACTGACCCTAGCTTATCAGGTCTCATTGTCTGGCTGCATTGTCCTCCTCTGTAGCCTGGCAAGGCTACTCCCCCATCAGAGGGAGGCAGTCAAAGAGCTAGCCACTGAGTTCATGTCAGAGAAAGTACCCGTTCCCTTTACTAGGGAACTTTCCACTTGGATACTGAGCTGCCATGGGCTATATCTGAGCAGGGGTTCTAGGTTATATCCATGAATGGTCCTTGGTTGGAGTATTGGTCTCAGAAAAGACCCCTGTGCTCAGATATTTTGGTTTTGTTGCTTTCCTTGTGGAGCTCCAGTCCTCTCCAGGTCTTATTATTTCCCCCTTCTTTTCTAAGATTCCTGGCACTCAGCCCAAAGTTTCCTTATGAGTCTCAGTATCTGCTTTGATACACAGCTGCGTAGACTTTCAGAAGCCCTCTGTGGTAGGCTCCTGTCCTGTTTCCTGTTTTCTCCCTCTTCCAATGTCCGTCCCATTTGCCTTTCTGAGTGAGAATTGATTATCTTATCCAGGGTTCTCCTCCTAGCTCAGCTTCTTTAGGTGTACAGATTTTTGTAGGTTTATCTGATATTATATGTCTAATATCACTCATAATTGAGTATATACCATGTGTGTCTTTCTGTTTCTGGATGATCTTTCCTAGATCCCACCATTTAGCTGCAAATTTTATGATTTCCTTGTTTTTAATTGCTGAGTAGTATTCCATTGTGTAAATGTACCACCATTTCTGTATCCATTCCTCCACTGAGGAACATCTGGGTTATTTCCAGGTTCTGGTTACTATGAATAAAGCTGCTACGAACATGGTTGAACAAACATCCTTGTTGTGTACTTGAGCAGCTTTTGGTTATATGCCTAGGAGTGGTATAGCTGGATCTTGAGGAAGCACTATTCCTAATTGTCTGAGAGAGTGCCAGATTGATTTCCAAAGTGGTGTACAAGTTTACATTCCCACCAGCAATGGAGGAGGCTTCCCTTTTCTCCACAACCTCTCCAGCATGTGCTGTCACTTGAGTTTTTGATTTTAGCCGTTCTGATGGGTGTAAGGTGAAATCTCAGGGTTGTTTTGATTTGTATCTCCCTGATGACTAAAGATGTTGAGCATCTCTTTAAGTGTTTCTCTGCCATTCTATATTCCTCTATTGAGAATTCTCTGTTTAGCCTGTACACCATTTTTTAATTGGATTATTTTTTATTGCTTTTTAACTTCTTTAGTTCTTTATATATTCTAGATATCAGCCCTCTGTCAGATATAGGGTTGGTGAAGATCCCTTCCCAGTCTGTAGGCTGTTGTTTTATTTTTATGACAGTGTTCTTTGCTTTACAGAGCTTTTCAGTTTTTTGAAGTCCCATTTATTGATTGTTGATCTTAGAGCCTGTGCTGTTGTTCTATTCAGGAAGTTGTCTCCTGTGCCAATGAGTTCTAGTCTCTTCCCCACTTTATTTTCTAACTGATTTAGTGTGTCTGGTTTTATATTGAGGTCTTTGATCCACTTAGACTTTAGTTTTGTGCAGGGTGATAAAAATGGATTTATTTGCATTTTTCTACATGTAGACATCCAGTTAGAGCAGTAGTATTTGTTAAAGATGCTGTCTTTTTTCCGTTGTATTTTTTTAGCATCTTTGTAAAAAAAAAAAATCAAGTATCCATAGGGGTGTGGGTTTATTTCTGGGTCTTCTATTCGATTCCATTGATCCATCATTCTGTTTCTATGCCAGTAACATGCAGTTTTTATTACTATTGCTCTGTAGTACAGATTGAGATCAGGGCTTTAGATACCTGCAGACATCCTGTTTTTGTACAGGATCATTTTGGCAATTCTGGGTTTCTTGTTTTTCCATATGAAGTTGAGAATTGTTCTTTCAAGTTCTGTAAAGAATTTTGTTGGTATTTTGATGGGAATTGCATTGAATCTGTAGATTTCGAGCCCTGATTTTTTATTGTAGTTTTTCTTCTGCTACCGTGACAGACAAGCAGGGCGTAGGTAATCTATAAAGATCTGAAATTTATTTGTTATAATTCTGGAAGCTAGAAGGTTCAAGGTCAGGAGGCTGTATGTGGTTAGGGCCTTCTGCTCTAGCATGACCAAAGGAATCACATGACCAGAGCACACAGGGAGAAAAAGACCAAATCTTTGTTTTTTTATATTTATCCCAATCTTTCAACAATTACTTTGATTAATGCCTTCTGACCCTATTACCTCTGAGAGTTCCACCCTTGAACACTGTCAAATAGTAATGGAGTTTTTAACCTGATTTCATACATGGTGTGTAGCAGAATAAAATATAGTGTGAATAAAACTTAAATCTCCAGTGACTTACCATCGTACCGGATAGGACTAAGGTAGAGGGCTCATACTGCTTTCAGAATCTGGCTTTGTTCGAGCTTTGTTATTGCTGTTTCACCTCTGTGCATCACTGGCATTATGCTTCCTCATCATTCTCAACTTTCGTGTAGGTGTTGGTTGTCAGAGATTTTATTTGGTATTTATGTTCTCTTGCTATTTTTGACACATTTTGCTAGTGATGAGGCCATAGGATGGATGCTTTAGCACTAAGATTCGGCTTAAGTTTTAGGCATGATCAGATTTCTGAGTAGTTGGGTCTATCTTTTACAGCCATTTCTGGAACAATGGTTTTTCAGCTTTCAGCTTTTTTTCCAAAAGACTTTCCTTCTTCCTGTATTTTTCTGTCAGCTCATTTGTTTGTTTTGAGGGCTTGTTTGCTGGCAGCAATGGGTTCGTTGTGCTCCCTAGTATGTATAGGAAATGTTTGGAGTGTAGCATTTAGCTTTTGTGCAGTGGCAGCAAATTTTCTCTTCAGTTTGTACCACGAGGCATGCTTTCTGAAGTTTTATTCTCTGGCCCCTAAGATTCTTTGTGAGGTCACAGACCATAGTACTGTCTGTGGGTGCCTGGCATCTTGTAGTCTCTGTGTTTGTGGGTTCCTAGTGTTTTATAGTCTTACACTGTTCAACACTCAGCCTTAAGCAATTCATTTCAATTTTTAGCACTTGTATATGTGGTATTTCCTGTTCTTACGTGTGCTCCACGTCAGACAGCCCCTTACACAAAACATCCTGTTCTTGAGAAGTTGCTCCCTCTTTATATTTCACTGTAATTTGTTGCATTTGATCTTACTCTCTCTGATGGATCCAAGACAAGTGGCCATCATGTAGATCATTTGGCTTAATCTGCATGTGGAATGATGATTCTCTAGCTGTCTATACCAGCGTAGGTGCTGAAAGTTGGCTTTGACATTGAATTAAGTCTGACTAAGCAATAGAAAACAAAAATGGGGGCTTCTGATGGAGGACTCCTGAGATTCTACTCTAGTAGTCTTTGTGTTGGATATCCATGCTCAGATCAGAGGAATGGAAAAGTAAAGCAGCTTGTATGGACTTTAAAATGTAAAGTAATACAGTACATCTAATGAGGGAATTTTCTCTGAGAATGTCATCTTTGGAACCATATGCTGGAGTACCAGTTCTTCATGCTAAATGAGCAAGAATATTATTTCTGTTAGTTTATTTCCAGTGTATTATAAGTAATTATATTTATTAGAAGAATGTTTTAAATCCTTGAGTAATTTTTCACTTGCCTGCTTATGAGTTTGGTTATATATTTCAAGACTGTTACTGACAAAAATCCTTTTGCAAAGTCTAATAAATGAAGAATCAAGGGAATAATAACTAATCAAGAACTGCCCACTAGACCCTTCTTTTATGAGTTACTCCTTGTGAAAATTTCCTCATTTATTGGCATACCATCTTGAAATATCAGTGTTTAGATCTTGTTTAGGTACCCATGTCATTGAGATTTCCTGGGTGCAGACATATACAGAAGACACTATTCTTGGAGCAAATATCTTGTCCTGGTCTTCAGGCTCTTGCAGTCTTTCTGATCCCTCTTCTTTGATGTTTTGTGATGGTCCCTAAGCCATAGGTATAGGGGTTGTGCTGTACATGTATCATTTGGACTGGGCAACCCACTGTCAGTTATTTTCTGTATTTTGACCGCTTGTAGCTTTCTGTAATGGTATTCTTCCTTTTTTGAATATTTTTATTTACTGCTTAAAGTTAAATGTACATATACACAATATTATGCTCAAATCTATGTCCCAGTTGCCTCCTTTAGTTACTCCCACAAAGTGTCATCCTCTCAAGTTTACTGATTTTAATTCTTGGTATGATGGTACACACCTATAGTCCTGATACTCAGAAGGTTGATGCACGGAGCCTTTGAGTATTAGGCTACCCTGAGATAATAATACACTCTTACTCAAAACCACACAAAGTAGACCTTCTGTATGGCCCAGCTTTACTACTCCTGAGTATTTACCAAAAAGACCCCAAGTCAGCGTATCTCAGAGATAATTGCATATAGATATTTATTGAAACACCACTCACAAAAGTTATTCTATGGAACCAACCTAAGTGTCCAACAGCAGAGGAATGAAGACAATGTGATTTATATGCATAATGGAATTATTTTCAGCCATAAAGAAAAGAACTGTTTTGTGGGAGGTCTGTAGAAGTCTTTAAATGTTGTTAGACTGTAAAGTCATTGAGTGCTCAGAGCCTTTGCTTTGAGAAGGGGGAGAGGCAGTCTTTACCAGGGACAAGCCCCTGATATGTTCAGCCAATACCAACAGGTCACCTCTAACCACACATTAGCAACACTAAATAATCTCAGCAGATTATACTTATAAACACATATATGTAAAAATTCTAATTAAAGAATAAGAGGCCATGCGTTTGAAAAGGAGAGAGATATGGAATGAGTTGGGGGAGGAAATGAGGAGAATGATATAAATAAAGTATGAATTTCTTAAAAAATAAATAAAAAGGAAAAAGAAAGAAGTTAATGCGAATACACAGATAGTAGGTTATTTTCGAATTTTAAATACATTTTATTAGTAGTATTGAAAACATGTTTCAGAAAAGTAGAACAGTTCCCTAAACACCAGAAAACCAAGGAAGCAGCATGTATGCTAATGATAATATCTCTCAGGCCTTTCTAATTACCCTTTAATCTGGCGTTTATACTAAGAAAATTAATTTATGCATTTTATGATCCCATATAATATTCTATAAAATGTTTTTAAGACACCAATGCTTAATTATAAAAGAAGCATTAGCAGAATAGATTTTTTAAAACCTGAATTTGCATATTATGCATTTACACTGGAGTTTAAAATCATTCCTAGACCTTTGATTTGCTATAAACTAAAAATAATTCACATATTAAACATTTTCCAGCAATTTCCTAATGTGAATTGTAAGTACCTGATTACATCTGTTTCTTCATATGAGGCTCATAGGGTACTTAGGGGGTTTTTCTTCTGGTGGAATTCAGTTGATTTAATTAGGCAAGTCTCACTAATGTGCTAGTTGGAAGACACATTTTTTTTTATTAGTATTCACTTGAGAGTACATTCACAGAATCATAATTATTTTGATGCTTGCTATAGTGAAATATATATATGCCAGCTAAATTTTTTTAATGACATTAACTTTTGATATAAAATTACTCTGTAATTTCTGTTGCACATAAGATTATTTCCTTTTTTGCAAAAAGATTACTTTGCAAAAGATTATTTCCTTTTCATAGTTTAATGCACTGTATCACAAAAGCTTTAATAACATTTTGGTGTATATTTACAAGACCATGAGGTGAAAGAAGACAGAATATTGTCTGAATGTGGTCCTAGCCAAAGCTATAAAGTATCACATGTTAGAATCCAGTTGCGGCATAGAACATTTTCCATTGTAAAAATTTAATATCTTAAATATTAAGTAATTTCAGTTCATTTATATTCTTTTTTTATATAGCTGTTTGTTTATTTTTATTATTAGTTACCTTTTTTTAACTCTGTATCCCAACTGTAGCCCCCTTCCTCATTCCCTCCCAATCTCACCCTCCCTCCCTTATCTCCCTTTCCAAGTCCACTGATGGGGAGGACCTCCTCCCCTTTCATCTGACCCTGTTTTATCAGGTATCTTCAGGACTGGCTGCAAAGTCCTCCTCTGTGGCCTAACAGGGCTGCTCCTCCCTTGGGTGGTGGGGAGGTCAAAGAACCAGCTATTGAGTTCATGTCAAAAATAGTCCCTGTTTCCCTTACTAGGGAAACCCACTTGGTTACTGAGCTACCACAGGCTACATCCGAGCAGAGGTTCCAGGTTATATCCATACATCATCCTTGGCTGGAGAAACAGTCTCATATAAGACCCTTATGCCCATCATTTATATTCTATATTAGCTCATGTAAATTTAAAATTATAGGAGTAATACTGAGATTTTGAAGTCAATCACTGATAGAATGCAAGCCACAAGGGAGCTATACTTTTCTGTGTGTGAACTTCAGATAATATCAAATTAAAATCTTTAAGACAATTCTCTTAAATATGACATTTATTTTACAATTTATTTTACAATTTCCATGTATACCTACCACAAAATTTATATTTTAAGATCATGATAATTCCTCAGCTTGTTTTCTTATTTCTTCTCAAACTGATTGTGTTATAATTTATGTGTCTCTTTACATTTTTAAAAAAATGAACCATCATTTGATGTACCTGTAATTATTGGTATTATATCCAATTCATGGATTGTCTCTTTTTAATATGAAGTGACGATTTTGTCTCTTTGCACAGCTTTCTTTTGAAGTTTGATTTGACAGGTGAGAGTACAGCTACTCAGTTTTTGTTCAGTTTCACTTTTTTGTTTGTATCTTTTTCTCATGTTCCTCCTGCTCCCATATTATTAGCATAAGCTTCAGATATGTATCACCACAACTGACCTGGACTCTTTTGTTCTACCCTTTGACTTTGCCTTTGCTAGTGAGGTGGTTTTGCAGGCAGAAGATGATTGAGTTCTGCTTTTGTTTGTTGTTTGTTTAATGCTGATCTGCTTTTTTGTTGTTTTTAGTTTAAAAACTGACATTATCATTCAGAATTATTTTGTACTAATTTCTACCATTTTGCTGCTTTGTGATGACTGATCTTTCTCTGTCCATATATACATTCTTATGGTTGCATATATCTACCTCTCGAATGGGTAGAACATTCCTTTAGGTGTCTTCTCCAGTACTGGCTTATGGATGAGGCTTTCCATAGTTTCTGTTTTTCATGGAAGGATTAATATTTTTTTCAATTACAAATGGCTGTCTTTTTTTTAGCATAGTAATTAACATAAGCTTACAGTTACTTGATTTTTCAGGAGCTGAAGTTCACATGCCTTCCTGGCTCTGAGTTTCTGCTTAGAAATTTGCTGTTCTGATGGATTTTCTTTTATGTGGAATTTTTTGGAATTTCTGTTAAAACTTTCAATATTCATTCTTTTTTCTTTATGTGCAGCATTATCACTGTAATTTATAATTCTAACTGTAATGTGGGAAATTCTTTCTAGGATGTTTGTCATTCTAAAGGCCTCGTATATGCCAATGTCTTTTTCATGACTTGGCTTTTTTTTTTTTTCTATTTTCTCATTGTGTATATTTTCTGTGCCTGTATCTCATACCTCTTACATTTTCTACAACCATCATATATACATTTTGGTCTTTTAGTGGTGAATCGCTGTTCTTTTATGTTCTGCTCACACTTGCTTTTTTCTTTACTTTTGTCTGAATGTTTTAATTTATGTATCTTTTCTTTAAGTCCTGATAATTTTTCTTGTATTTAATCTAGCAGGTTGATGAGGTTTTCAACTTATTTTTGAATTTGACTTGTTGAAATTACATTTCCAAAATTTCAAATGGATTTTTAAAGCATTTTTGTTTGTTCGATTTCTCTTTTATATCATGCAGTGTCTTCCTGATTTCACTCAACTGCTTTTTGTGTGGGGGAGGAGTTATGCATACATTTGTGTGTATGTTATGTATGTGTGTTATTGTGTAAGTGCATGCCTGTGTGTAGACTAGAGGTTTCTGTGTCTTCTCCAATCACTGTTTTCTTTTTTTTAGACAGAATTTCTCACTGAACTTGGAGGACATTGATTTGGCTAGGCTGGCTGGACAATGAGTTCTGTGGATTCTCTTGTTTCCTACTCCCAGTCCCACCCCAGTTCTAAGTTATAGAAATGTACCATAAGGTGAGCTTTTACGTAGGTGTTGGTGGCCGAGCTTAGGTTCTCACGTATGGGTGGTAGGCACTTTAGCAGCCATGCTGCCTTCCTATCCTGACACTGCTTAAAGAACAATTAGTTTTCTTTTAATCATTAAGGCCTTTTGTTTTCTGAAAGGCAAAGAAGAGTGAAATGGTGTATTCATTTTGCTCTCACATGGTCATTGGTGCCTTGAGGAACTACTACCTTAGCTGTGGGCTGAAGACTGTTAGGTTCGAGGAAAATGCTAAGAACAGTCAGGTGCCATGTTTTGTTAATACCTAAACTGATGAAGTGATTAAAAAGAGATAAAGTGATAAAGAGAGAGACCTGCAAGAATTTCTGAAAGTTCACTAAAGAGATAACCAGCAGAAACATCAGCAGAAAAAACAGGGAACCCCAAGGCTACATTTCAAAGAAATTCTGCAAACTCTTCTTTGACAGAATTTGGGGAAGAAAACAGGGAGATCATAGCTGAGATTTTTCCACAATATAAATGAAAACATGAACCCTCAGATTCAAAGAGCTGAAACCAATCCTAAGGAAGATAAGCAGAACATGCATTGAGATGAATGCAAGTGAAATATCAGTCTGCCAAAGGAAAAGCAGATCATCCAACAAAAGCACTGAGGCAAAAGGCTATGTAGTTTTAGAGAAAAAAAAAAAGACTATAAAGTTTAAACGGAAATGATTTTCATTGTCAATTAGTCTCTTATGCTCACGGTAACTGGATCAATATACAAGTAGTCTGTTGTTCAGGGATAAACAGAGTGGTACTTCATCACCTGGCTGCCACAGGGACTGTTTGCTGCTTTTGTACACTTAGGAATTTACTTTGCCCTGGTAAGTTTCAAAGATAAGCTCCTGGGCCCAGACTTCTCTGCTACTGCATGACATGGAAGCTGCATGCCTGAGTTGTTTTCTTTTGCTGAAGCTGTCACTCTGACTCACACGACCTTGAATACATTTCATCCAGCAAGGAATTCCTCATGCCCAGCCTCCTCTTTCACATAACTCGGTTCATATCCAGACTTACAGAAATGTATTTGAATTAAAAAAAAAAAAAACAAAAAAAAAAAAAACAAAAAACAAATCATCCTTGGATCACTAGCAGTGACAGTTTTCATGAAAAATAGTTTTCATCTTTGCAGTTTCTAAAATACAGCAAGGCAGAGCAGAAGGAGGTTGAAAAACATGCAAATGAGATAATCCATAGTCTCTGCCACACATATCAAAGAATAAGTATCTTAACACCATAATTCTCAGTACCAAATAGAAGCCACAGACAATGGGATAATGCCCACACACTGCTGTGCTGAAAATAGATATTCAAAAGTAGAGAGCATACTCTAACAGACCTGGAAAGCTACTGAACGAAGTAGTTTGATGACTTCATGTGCAGTTGAAAACAGGGCGAAGAGGTAGTAACACTCAAGGACAACTCATCTCTCGTAATAGAGACATATCGCTACACCATAAAAACAGTAGCTTCAAATATACTCAATATGAAGAATACCTATTTATTTATTTAGTGTTTTTTAATTTAATTTTTTATTATTAGTTACATTTTATTAACTCTGTATCCCAGCTGTATCCCGCTCCCTTATTCCCTCCCAATCCCACCCTCCATCCCTCATGTCCTTCCTGCCCCTTTCCAAGTCCACTGATAGGGGAGATCCTCCTCCCTTTTCATCTGACCCTGTTTTATCAGGTATCTTCAGGACTGGCTGCAAAGTCCTCCTCTGTGACCTAGCAGGACTGCTCCTCCCTTGGGATATGGGGAGGTCAAAGAGCCTGCCATTGAGTTCCTATCAGAAATAGTCCCTGTTCCCCTTACTATGGGAAACCAATTGGTTATTGAGCTACCATGAGCTTCGTCTGAGCAAAGTTCTAGGTTATATCCACATATGATCCTTGGTTGGAGAAACAGTTTCAGGAAAAAACCCTGTGCCCAGATATATTTGGTCCTTGTGGCGCTCCTATCCTTTCCATGTCCTACTAACTACCCTTCTTTCATATGATTCCCTGTACTCTGCCGAAGGTTTGGTTATGAGTCTTAGTATCTGCTTTGAAATACTGTTAGGTAAAGTCTTTCAGATGCCTTCTGCGGTAGACTCCTGTTATACGTCCAATGCATATCTCATTTGTCTTTCTAAGTGAGGATTGGTCATCTTATCCCGTGTCTGCTTTCTTGTTTACTTTCTTTAGGTGTATAGATTTCATCATGTTTATCATATCTCGTAGGTCTATATAAGCGAGTATATGCCATGTTTGTCTTTCTCCTTCTGGCATACTTCACTCAGAATGATCTTTTCTAGATGCCACCATTTGCCTGCAAATTTCATGATTTCTTCGTTTTTGTTTGCTGAGTAGTATTCCATTGTGTAAAAATACCACAAATTCTGTATCCATTGCTCCGTTGATGGACATCTGGGTTGTTTCCAGCTTCTGGCTATTACAAATAAAGCTGCTACAAACATGGTTGAGCAAATCTCCTTGTTGTGCACTTGAGCAAATTTTGTGTATATACCTAGCAGTGGTATAGCTGGGTCTTGAGGAAGCACTATTCCTAGTTGTCTTAGAAAGCGCCAGATAGATTTCCAGAGTGGTTGTACCAGTTTACATTCCCACCAGCAGTGAATGAGGGTTCTCCTTTCTCCACAGCCTCTCTAGCATGTGTTGTCACTTGAGTTTTTGATCTTGGCCATTCTAATGGGTGTAAGGTGAAATCTCAGGGTCGTTTTGATTTGCATTTCCCTAATGGCTAATGAGGTTGAACATTTCTTTAAGTGCTTATTTATTTATTTTTACTTGAAGGAAATAATCCCAGGACCTAAATTAAGACAGTTTTAGTATGGTGTGTGCACACATGTGGAGGTCAGAGGTCAACTTGTCTCTCCTTCCTCCTTCATTTGGGTTTGGAGGGTTGAACTCATGTTGCCAGGCTTATGCAGCAAGCACCTTTACTTCCCGAGTGTTCTCACCAGCCCCCAATTCCAGAATCTAAAATACTGTCCATATGGGTTCCTGCTGGCTTTCAGATAACAGTAGTTTTGTGAACTGTATAATCACATTTCCCCAGAGCTCAGGGACACCGCTGTCTGCTATCACTGCATCTGTAGTTAGGAAAATGGAAGCAAGATTGTAGTCTGCTACATTTCTTCCTAGCACCTCATGGCCACCTGTAATATGTTTATACTTTTAAATCTTTTCATGTCCATAATTTTAAGAATTTAGCTGTATAACTTTATGTGATAGTAGATTTTCAACAGATATTTCATTCCCCTACTTAAAGCACAATATACTATCTTCATGTTCATAAACCCATTTTAAGTGCTATTCTTAAAACGCTTTGTCTCAGTCGTTATGAACGTTTATAAGAGCTAGACTCAAGATATATGAATGATTAATGGACGTGACGCTTGCTCATCTTGTGAACAATACTCTGTCACAAGTATCTAAATGACTGCTAACAGTGCTGCGTGTACTTTCTGAACCTGTGGCTGTACTGAAACATCACTATCGTGGTTAAATTATAATGTAGCACACTTGCTATTTTAAAATTATTTATTTTTTTTAAATTATACGATTTATTTAATTTCTCCCCTTTCTCAGCTCTTCCTGTGTTGCCTCATGCTACTCTCTCTTCAGTCATTGTCATGGTCTATTTTTATTTTTTATACACGCACACTCAAGCACATGTACCTGCACATAGGCATACATGTGCAAACATGCACATGCACTCAGGTCCACACACACATACAAACACACACATATGAATAAGTAAGCACAGTCTGCTGACCACTGATCTTGCTCATATGCAAATGGCACAGTAGATGTTAGAAGGGAGCTTATTCCTGATGGCCAGATGGGCCCACTGTAAATCATTAGAAACAGGCATTTTCTCCAGGTGGCAGAAGGCAACGAAATGAGAAATAGAAGTCTCCCTTGCTTGCTGATGCTTTGACGATGGAGAGGCTGTGTGGAAAGGCACGCACACCCGCTTGGAACAGAGGCCAGACCCTATAGCTGTAGCATGGGAACTGAGGCTTCAGACCTGGGGCTCCAAGCATGAGATTTAACAATGAGCTGAATATGGCAAGTAGTATAGTCCTTCCTGTTTCGTCCAGCTTAGCCAATACCTGTATTTTAAACAAAACTTTGTGTCACTGAGAAATGTACTATGAAATTTGATACTAATTCTAAGCTACCTTCTGGAGCTTTGCAGTGTTCTATATAAGTATTTTTTGAGTCTGAAAGAAGATGGAGTATTTAAATTGTGTTTCATTTGTCTGAAGGCATATAATTAGGGACACAAAGGTTCAAAAGCCCAATTTTCCTTTCCTTATTATTATTTGTGCAACTCATGTCAACCAATAATGTGCAAAACTTTTATTTTCCAGAGATGATTAATATTTTCTTGTACAGGAATGCACTTTTCCTGTGGACCAAACATCCTTTCTCTTAAACAACTCTCTCTCCTTTGTCTTCCTTTATGGCTATTCTTCCTTGCCATCATCTCTCCTCTGTCTAGATGTAACCATAATTATTTTTGAAGTATACGATGTGATTATGATTTATTTATGGCTTGCAAAAAGCAATGTGGATCATTGACTAGCCTTACTGTGGTACAGGCGCTTCCAAGATGAATGATTTGTAACATACCTCATTGAATGCGGAGAAGCAGCTCTGTGTGCATCACAGCTGGCATGGTGGTCAAAGAGTGGGTGAGGGCTCCAGGACCATCCTAATTCTGATAATCAGGTTGTAAATATAATCTAGATATTTTGATATAGAGTATTATAGTATTTAATGTAAAAGTAGCTCTTGCTACCCTGGACATGAGTACATGAAAGTAGGGTTCATTTGAGTTCAAAAAGTTTAAACATAACAAATTTCTGACATCTTACTGGTAAATATTTTCCTCAGAGTTAATGAATACGAAGCTTGGATATTTAAATCCATACATTCCTCACAAACCAGACTCAAAATTTACATCTAAATTTAGCAGGATGATTTTAGTGTCTGAATCTGTCCAACCAATTCTGAGCTAATTATGTTGCTTTCAGAGTCATTTTCTTCCTATCATACTCAGTGGAATAAAGGAGTGACTTCTGAGTCAAAAGAAGAACTGGAAAAATAAAACTGCTCTCATTGGTGATAGTTGCTTTCATTTCTTGCACAGTAGGAATAGTACATTTGAGGAAAAAGACTTTATAGTTGCATTTGTTCCTGCTTTTCTATAAAAAAAAACTATTAAAGACAGTTATGAAAGCACAAGCATCAATAATAAAAGTCTACTTTTTGATATAAAGGAGAAGAAAGTCATGTCAAATATTAATCAGATTCCACTACCTAGACACGTAGAATAATGTCTCTTAAGAGTTTAGTCCCTGAGTGGAATCTGAAAGGATGTCTCCATTCTTGTCCTTAGCTGTTTGAGTCAACATTGTATTAACCAGTGCTGAAAACAGGAAACCTTGTTAAGGAGAACAGCAACTGAACATGCACCCAACAGGGGATTGCTTACAGGCAAGGCATTTATGTATCGTGTGTGTGTCAAGTGCTTTCAAGATTTAGTGGCCTGCCATCATAGGGGCCTCAGGAACCATGGGTGAGATGTTACTGTAGATTCATTCATTAACACATGCATTTGCTTATTGTTTAAGAATTATTCATCACTATGTGCAAGGACAGTTGTCTTCCTTGAAGATATAGTGATGAGTTAAATGGACACTTTCACAATAAACAGTGTATATCAAAATGTATATATTCTTAGGTGTATACTCCATGTGCAAACATTCATATCCCTGTTTGTATATCTCTGTGTGTGCACCCCGTGTGTGTATCCCTCCATGTATATCCCTATGTGTCTATCCTTATGTGTACATCCTTATGGGCATATTTGTTCCTATGGGAATGGATTTTATTAAACAAAAGTATCAAGACTTTTATTCTGAGTATAAAGGTAAGAGCTGTGATTTCTGAGAGCACATTACAGAGAGCTTAAGAGACCCAAGAGATAAAAGTTAGGAGCCAAATGATGAACATAAATTAGAGAGTAGGGGCTATGGAGCTGACCCCATTGGCAGTGTGCTCATTGTGCAATTATACGTACTAAGATTGGGATCCTAGAAACCATGTGCAAAGCTGGGTAGGTGCCTGTCATCTCAGTGCTCAGTAGAACCCCTGAGGTTGGTTAAGGATTGCCACCCCGTCTAGTGAAATGGCTGAGCTTCAGGCTGGTAAAGATCTGCTCTCAAAAATTAACGTGGAGAATGACATGTATACTTGGCCTCCACACACATGTGTATCCTCACACACATGTGCACACAGATACCACCTCCACTCCTTCCAGGTACATACAGAAGGAGAGAATAAAGTCAGTCCTGCTTGAGTGCAGGGAGTGGGAAGAGTGAGGGGATAGAAGGGCATGGCGGGGGGGACAGGAGCTCCAGAAATGAGACCAACAGAGGTGAGAAATCCAGGCCCAGGGAGCCTGCAGAGACTGATGGACCAGCCAAGGAGCATGCATGGAGAGGACCTAGACCCTCCTCAGATGTAGCCCATATGCAGCTCAGTCTCCGTGTGGGTTCTCTAGTGAGGCAGGTAAGGGCTGTCTCTGACATGGACTCTGTTGCCTAGTCTTTGATCACTTCCCCCTGGCAGGGTGGCCATATCAGGCCACAGAGGAAGAAGATGCAGGCAGTCCTGAAGAGACTTGATAGGGGGGTCAGTTGGTATGGGAGCAGGGTTCCCCTTTCAGTGGACTAGGGGAGGAGGACAGGGGGAAGAGGGAGGGAACATGGAACTGGGAGGGGGGCTGCAATCAAGATGTAAAGTGAATTAATTATAAGAAATAAATTTAAATAAATTTACAAAAAGAATCACTGTCAGTGAAAGCACACACTGGGTGAAAAAAAGAAAGTCAGTCCTGCTTGTGTGAAAAGTTTTTATCAAGAAGTTCAGTATCCTGATCGGTATCAGAAGCAAGTTGAGTTTTGAAGTTCAAACAACCCCAAAGGCAAAGAAGTCTTCTGACAGTGGGCAATCATCTCCCTCACGTTTGTTCTTTTCTCCCTTGCCAAGAAAACCCCTGACTGTGTTTACAGGAGCCAAGAACCAAGGGAAAACAACTGCTTCACTCATTTGTTTGCAGACCTGTGGTGATTATTTGGTATGTTTTTAAACAAAGAAAGCAAAGTTTGCATGGGTTTCATGTCAGTTCATGAAGTTATTGGTTTTTTAACTTATTTTTTAATTTAATTTTTAATATTAGTTACAGTTAATTAACTTTGTATGTCAGCTGTAGCTCCCCCCCTCATTCCCTCCCAATCCCACCCTGTCTCCCTCATCTCCTCCCATGCCCCTTTCCAAATCCACTGATAGGGGAGGTCCTCCTCCCCTTCCATCTGACCCTAGCTTATCAGGTGTCCTCAGAACTGGCTGCAATGTCCTCTTCTGTGGTCTAGCAAGGCTGCTCCTCCCTCCGGGGGCAGGGGAAGAAGTCAAAGAGCCAGCCATCGAGTTCATGTCAGAAATAGTCCTTGTTCTCCTTACTAAGGAACCCACTTGGATATCTGGGCACAGGGGTCTTTTATGAGACTGTATCTCCAACCAAGGACCATATATGGATATAACTTAGAACCCCTGCTTGGATGTAGCCCATGGTATCTCAGTATCCAAGTGTGTTTCCTAGTAAGGGGAAAAGGGACTTTTTCTGATATGAAGTTATTGTTAACTATCTTCTTTTCTTTTGACATTTTCCTACTTCCTTTCTAAAATGAGACTGTTGTGAAAAGAACTGTGGTCAATATCTTGTAAGCACAATCTAAATGTGGGAACCTGGCAAAGCCAAGATTCCCAGTGACATTGACATTGCTAATCCTGTAGACCCCTGCTTGAGTCTCAGTAGTACTAAGGAAGAGAGCAATGCTTAATCTGCACATTTGTGGTGTAGACGTAAGATATTTGAGAGAACTTGTATCCTCATCAGAAACTTTTCTTTGTCCGTACTTTGACAAGTTAAATAATAAATATTAAAATATATTTTTTAATATATTTTTATGTATATACATTTGTATAAACAATAAATAATAGTAACTTTCATCTACATGCTTCATGAGAGGTTCCACCTGACTTTTATTATACAGTTCTGTATTTTAAACAAATAGCAGGAAAGACCCCCCCCCCTTTTTTGAGACAGGGTTCTCTGTGTACAACAGAAAATAATTTAAGAAAGGTTTTCTGAAACATTTTTTTATACATAGTAGAGGACCATACGGATTTCTAGATGGTTGGTTTCATGTTTTAAAAAAGCTTTCATTAATGTATTTATTAATATATTTTATTTATGTATCTATCCACCTGTCAGCATCTATCTATCTATCTATCTATCTATCTATCTATCTATCTATCTATCTATCTATCTTTCTATGTATCATCTGTCTATCTCTATCTACCTGTCTATCTATCCTCTATCATCTATCTATCTGTCTATTATTTATTGTGTGTGTGTGTGGTCATATATGCCACAGCACATGTATAGTGGCCAAAGGACAACTTGTAAGTGCCTGATGAGCCATCCTGTTTGTGCATAAAATACACCTTTCATGTTTTATACATAAAAATTTGCCTACAATCATGCTTATGGTTCAAGAAATATTTATTCAGTGATTACAGCTTTCACAGAGTTTACAGAGATTACAGCTTTCAAAGAGTGCTTTACCCCCAGTATCAGGATCTTTTTGTGTTAAAAGAAGGCTCTTAGGTAAAAGAGATGATTATCATCTTCATGATTTTATAAGGGAGAAAGATAAAACATGAAAGGCCAGTTTTGTATTGTTAAGCCTGGTTAAATAATGAATCACTATTACAAATAGGAGAGGATTGTTGGATAGTTGTGGGTAGAGAAGGTCATAAGGTTTATTTGAGATGAAAGTTGAAACATTCAGCAAACAGTTGGAAATTTGTGGCTGAAATGCCATGCTGGAGAAAGCAGGTGGAATCAATGGTTTTTATGACATCATTTCTGCCTATGACACTTTTTTGTTGTTCTTTCCTTAGTCTTTTGTGTCATCTGATAGCACGTCATTCTAGTTCCTTTAATAAGACCGAATTATTATATAAGCTACAATCTTGTGTGCCAAGAGAGCATGCAAAATGAAACCAGGGTTTTATGTTTTTTGCCTGTTGTTTATCATTAACAATGCAATTGCATTTCTATCTTTAAATATTTTTGTCTTCTAAAGTAAGACTTACTGTTTTCAAATTCATATATCTCCACAGGTGTATGTTTACAATGATGAATATTAGAGATGCTGAAAAAAAAACATGCTTTTAATTGCAATCCTTAGTGTGTTTAACAAAGGTGATCTGATTATCATCTGAATGTCCTCTCCATAAAGCCTCAATTAAGCAATGTGGATAAGTGGACTGGTAAATTGCTTTAATCAAAGCATTTTGCATAGTCAAACACACTTCACTATATTTATGACCTACACAGTTTTTACTGTATATGTTTGACTAAAGATTTTGATTGAAAGCTTTAGTTGAAAGCTTGAAATAGTCTTTGTTACTTCACAAGGATGACAAACTTTTCTCAAAGAATTTCTTAGTGACCTTCATAATTATGTATTTGGAACACTTAGGATGAAATCTTAGGCTGAACTCTCAAACTATTTTAGTGCAAACTCTTAGCCATGAAATAAAAGCTATAATGAATTACACGCAATACCAAAGCATAAAGTTGGTTTTAGTGTAAATCATAGTGAATGACTTTTAAAGATAAAATATGGTATGTTTAATAACTATCACTAGAAACAGAAATAGAAGGAAGAGAGAGACACTGTGCATGGCTTGAACCTAAATCCCAAAGCCTGCCCCCAAGACACACTTCTTCCAACAAAGCCACACCACCTAATCCTCTCAGGGAGAACCACTCCCTAATGACTAAGCATTCAGATATATGAACCTATGTGGGCCATTCCACTTCAAACCACCAGAACTCCTAAGCAAGTGCTCTGGATTCTACAGTCTACCTTTAAGACTCCACATCCCTCCTCTGTTCCCTCCCTCAGTCCTTCCAGTTTTCCATCTAGATTTTATATCTGGCATCTAAAGATCTCTTTCTCTTCTGCCTGCAACAGTCTTTTGGATATTTTCAGCTATACTTTTTAGTTTTCTACGCTGTTCATATTCAAAATATGGGAACCCTCTTGAGGAAGAAGTTAGTATCTGTCGTAATAAGAGTTTGTATTGTTGTGCTAAGAGAATGCGACCACAATCAACTTGGGAGAAAAGGGCTTATTTCGTTTTAGGGCTTGTTTGTCATCCAGGAAAGTCAGGACAGGAACTCAAAGCAGGAACTGAAGCAGAGGTCATAGATGAATGCTGTTTACTGGCTTGCTTTCAGGGCTTGTTCAGTCTGCAGTCCTGCAGTACCCAGGACCACTGCCTAGGGGTAGCACGACCCACAATGGACTGGACATGCCCACATCAATCACTAATTAAGAAAATTCACTACAGATTTGCCTACAGGCCAGTCTTATGGAGGATTTTTCTAAATAGAGAGTTCCTCTTCCCAAATGACTCTAGCTTGTGTAAGTTGACATAAAGCTACTCAACACAGTATGTACTTGGCCCTTGCTATAATATGGATCCTGAGAACCATTTATCTTCAGAAGAAATTACTCTCTTGCCCTTCAGACCTCAGTCTTCTTTCCAGTTGTGGCTTTTATTTATTTATTTTTTTTCAATGCTCCATAGTAAGCATCAACTGTGGTTTTAACTTCCCTGGTTTTTATTCTTCTGTTGTAGTCTATGCGATCTTGAAAAGCTCCGTTAATTCCACTTTCTGGTGGACTAATCCTTGTCAAAGCCATTCTTTAGACATTGCTGAGATCTAGTAAATGCACACAGGGAAGCAAACTACCTGAAATCTTGGTAGGAAAGTGCTTCTTCTCTTCATCGTTTGGTGTGTAAAAGCCCCTTGCCTTCTCAGCTCTTCTGTAACCTTAAAACTAGGATTAAAATGTTATCAATTTTAAAAGCTGATACACAAGAAACGTGTTGAGTTAAAAAGTAATTTAGAAATAGTGTTGCTCAGTATTTTTCTTTTTTGTTGATTTTTATTTATTCATTTATTTTAAAAATTTTATTACCATTTATTCACTTTGTATTCCAGCTGTAGCTACCTCCCTAGTCCTCTTCCAATCCCACCCTCCCTCTCTTTTTTCCTCTCATGCTTCTCCCCAAGTCCAGTGATAGGAGAGATCCTTTTCCCCTTCCATCTGACCCTAGCCTATCGGGTCTCATCAGGACTGGCTGCATTGTCCTTTGGTCAGTACTTTTCAAAGGTGAAATTTACCTGAACAATCTAATTTTAGTTACAAATGCATAGCTAAAGTGAATATTGACAGAACTGCACCAGGAGGTAAACTCATAAGTAACAATGCATTTATTTTACTTACCTAATTAGGTAGGTGCAGTTTAAAAGTTGGGGTTGTAGGAGAATTATTGAGGCCATACAGGGCCATCCAATGATGATGATGGTGAAGGTAGAGGCGCCAGAAATCCCTCTCATGCCACTCTAAGAACTATACAGACATTAACTGAATCAGTGTTTGCTAGTGTCCTTGCCATCCAGATGAGGAAGTCAGGTACCTCAGATTGTCCTTGCTTTGTATTCAAGCATATGCTTTATTCGTCAGACCTCTTGGATCTCTCATTTCTGCTTCTGTCTGTTGTCCTTGGGAAGAGTGCCCTCTAGTTCTGCTGGTGTCCTCACTAGCATGAAGTGTTAATGTTCTCTGTTTCTTTGAAAGGCTACCATTTAAGCCTGTGACCTAGATGTGTGTCCTAGTTTTAAAATAAAATTAGATCAGGAAAATGAGAATAAGATATTTTTAGCTTTTATGTTGGGAAGGAGGTTCTGCTGTGTGTGTGTTAGTGTGTGTGTGTGTGTGTGTGTGTGTGTGTGTATACATACCTGGTACAAATACTGGGTATGGTGGTGATTTTTGACAATCTGCAATCATTTGGAAAGGCAGTCTTTTTTTTTTTCTGTTTATCTAAAATAAAATGCATGAACACTTACACTGTACACTGAACACTGTACACTGGACAGAGTATAGATATTTATTGTACTGGCCTCTTCCCTTTTTACCATCTTGAAGTAATAACTTTTGATATTTGGGAAGCTATTATATAAAACCTAGAATTATATTGCCATTTTCTTTACTTATGTTATAGGCAAATAGTATTTACATATATCTTTTTTTAAAAAAAGATTTACTTTTTATATTTTTATTCATATGCATTTAGTGTGTGTGCAGCGGTGAGAGTGTGTAGGAGTTCCTGGAGCTGGAGAATTAGGTACTGAACTCATGTTCTCTGCAAGAGCACTAAGCACTTCTAACCCCGATCCACTTCTCTAGTCCTTACAGAACTCTTTTTTAAATTTTCCTTTATTAATTACAATTTATTCACTTTATATCCCGGCTGTGGCCCCCTCCCTCATTCCCTCCCAATCCCACCCTCCCTCCCTCATCTCCTCCCTTGCCCCTTCCCCCATCCACTGATAGGGGAGGTCCTCCTCCCCTTCCATCTGACCCTAGCCCATCAGGTCTCATCAGGACTGACTGCATTGTTTTCCTCTGTGGCCTGGTAAGGCTGCAACCCTTCAGGGAGAGGTGATCAAAGAGCCAGCCACTGAGTTCATGTCAGAGACAGTCCCTGTTCCCCTTACTAGGATACACACTTGGACACTGAACTGCCATGGGCTACATCTGGGCAGGGGTTCTAGGTTATTCCATGCATGGTCCTTAGTTGGAGTATCAGTCTCAGAAAAGACCCCTCGGCCCAGATTTTTTGATTTTGTTGCTCTCCTTGTGGGGCTCGGAAGGCAGTCTTAATAAAGAATTGGCTGGATTAGGAATGCCTATTGTGTGTCTGTGAGGGATTTTTTTTTTTTTTGAAGTAACAGATTTTCTTTCTTAAATGAAAGATAATAACTTTTTTCTTTCATTAATTTATTCATTGTACATCCTGATTACAGTCCCCCTCCATCTTCTTCTCCCAGTCCCACCCTCATACCACCTACCCCTATTTCCCTCTCCTTCTCAGAAAATGGGAGGTCCGCATGGATCCCAACCTGCCCTGGCACATCAAGTCACAGCAGGACTAAACCCATCCTCTCCTACTTAAACCAGACAAGGTAGCCCAGCTGGTAGAAAGGGATCCAATGCTGGCAATAGAGTCAGAGACAGGGCTTGTTCTAATTGTTAGGCTACTCACGTGATGACCAAGCTGCACATCTACTACAAATGGGTAGAGGGCCTAGGTCCAGTCCACGCATGGGCCCAGGTTAGTTTTCTCTGTAGGTCTTGTGGTTTCTTTGACTGTGAGGGAATTTCTTAATTGGGTTAATAGAATTAGAAGACCTACCCTTGTTGTGGTTGGTCCCATGTCCTGTGCTGGACCCTGGACTGAGTGAAAAGGAGAGAGTGAGCTGAGAGCTGACAGTCATGCATGCATTTCTTCTGTCTCTTCTTCACTGTGGATGTAACTAGTTGCCTCAAGTTTTCCCAGGGACTTCTCAGGAATGACAACAGTTACCTGGAACTGTAAGCTGGATAAACTCATTCTCCCTTAAAGATAAAATACCATGTTTTGTCAAGGTACTTTATCACAACAATATTAGTGGCACTAAGAAACTGGAGACAGGACAAAAATGAAAGACCTGAAGAATGTCCATATGTCCATTCTTCATGTTTCTTCCCTGCCTTCTGTGCAGTACAAATAATCAGGGGAGACAGGATGTTCTTATCTGCATTGTACCTTTTTCCTGCCATGGGAGTCGACTCATTCTGGACACTAAGTATTAGAATAACTTACATTCTTTTATATATTTAATTAATTAATATTTAATTAATATTATATATAATTACATTATTTTTTATGTGTATGGATATTTGCTTATATGTGTATGTATGCACCACATGTATGCTTGCTGCCCAGGAAGGCCAGAAAAGAGTGTAGGATCTCCAGGAACTAGAGTCATAGATGGTTGTGAGCCCCCATGTGGATGCTGGGACTCAGTCTTGGACCCTCTGGCAGAGGTTCTGTTGCTCCTAACCACTGAGCTGTCTCTCCAGCCCCAAAATGTTTTAGTTTTCCATGCATAAGATAAGTGAATAGATTTCAAAATAATATAGTATGCAAAGTAATTTGTGCAGAATTTTTTTAAGGTTTTAATTGAGATAATTAGATAATACTTTTAAGGCATTAATTATGCACCTAGTACATGACATCTGTATTGTAGTTCAGAATTACTGTTAAAATTAATATGTGGTTAATGTTGATTAAAATGCAAATGTAACTGCATACCATATGAAAAGCAGTAAGTGATGAAAGCAGAAGCTTTCTGACTTAATTGGAACTTATTAAAAATGAAAGAAGCAACCTCATTTTGTAGAACAAGTCAAGTATGCTAGTTCAGAATGGTAAGGCAGAGACAGCTTTGCCGCTGATGGAAACACTTGCTCATTGTTTGGAGTCCTGTGTGGAATTCAGCGCTCTTTATTAAAGTTGAATATGAGCATTTGACTAAGGTCAGGGGCCTACTCTTTAAAGTATTTTGAACTTACATTTCATGATTCTGTTTACCTTAATATTGGATAATGAATTATACTTGTATTATAAAGATAGATTTGGTAGAATCTACATTAACATTCTCTGTTTTTAATGATTAATTAAAGACATTTCTGTATGTTTTTAACCAGTGCTTTTCCAAGTGTAAACATTTACCCAATATGTATTTGAATATCTTTCAGATACATTACACTTATACATATCTTTTACATTTTTTTCTAGTTCATACCAGCTCCTGGCAGCTATGATGTTCAGGAATCATATGATAAGTCCCAAGTTAAACATAAGTACATGCCACCTCGCACTTCAGTGGCTAGAAAGAAACATTCCTCCTTCCTGAGTACAGCTCCTCGGTGCGTGGAAAAAATCGATGATGGACCAGGTAAGGCTGACTGTTCCTTGTGGCTGTGAGAAGTCACAGTTGCATACGAATGGACGATCAAAATACATTCACAGACTTGATGATGATGATGGTCATTCACACTCAGACTTTCCCTCCAAAGACAAACAGGAATAGTGTGAAACGTGAGACTTTTGGACTTGATAGGTGTTACATTTCCTAATCATTCCAAAGACATTTATCAGTTTTACTTATAATAATAAATTCATCTAGCATTGTGTTGGGGAAAAGTTCAGAATTCTTAGCACATAAAAAGTTATTAAAGGAGAAAGGTACTTTCCCCTAGTTTGGAAAATCAGTGCAATACAAGAAATACATCCCAGTTATGTAAACTGCTTGTATATTTTTTAAATATCAAGAATACATGGTTATTTTAATGGTTAGTTTTGTCAACTTGTTGGATTGTGACATGCCCAAGGCACTCTGAAGCAGACCTCTAGGTGTTTGTGGGAGCATGCTCCACAGGGTTCGCCAGGTCGGGAGTGTGCTCAGGCAGGGTTCACTGGGAGGGAGGCCTAGCCTGAATGAGGATGGTGGGGTGTGACGGGCTGAGGTGTTGGGATGACTGAAAGTGGAAAGGGGAGTGCCAGCCTTGTATTGACTGTCCTTTTCCTATCTGTCCTGGTCCACAACGATGAGAGCAAGCAGTCTCCATGTGCTGTGGCAGGAGGTGGTTCTGAGACTGCCTTCCCTGCCAGCCGCTGACATACAGATATATATTATATTATATGTATGTGTGTATATATATATTTGAGGATTAAGAGTATAAAATGATTTTGATTCTAAATTTTGGGATTAGATCTGTTATTAGTATTGTTGGTCAAAAAATGAAGTAATAATTTACCTTGGCAATGAAGGTAAGTCATCATACACAGCAAACCACACAGACAACAAGAACAGTAGTTTTCAGCAGCAATTGTATTGTAAAAATGTACGCAATTTGTACTGAATCGCGGAAAATGTGAAGGAAAACGGTGAAACATAATTCAGAAACTTTCTTTTCCCAGAGTTTTCAGTGAGAAACTTAAGTAGGAGGCAGCCTGTCAAACAAGTAACAGAATGCTTGAGGTCTACTTTAAGTTGAAATTTAACTGTTTTCTTTCTTTCTTTCTTTCTTTCTTTCTTTCTTTCTTTCTTTCTTTCTTTCTTTCTTTCTTTCTTTCTCTCTTTCTTTCCTTCTTTTCCTTTCCCTCCCTCCCTCCCTCCCTCCCTCCCTCCCTCC